>NC_056745.1:25999635-26004635 GCF_019279795.1 Protopterus annectens
ATTCATCTGTAGCATTGATAAAATCTTCAAAGGGTTTGGTTCTTGGAAGCACATACATGTAATTTTCAGTGGAAAATTACATAACTGCAAGTATCAAGAATTATTTCATTAGAAGGAAACTTGGCAGAAAACTGGAAGCTTTAAGTCCAGAAACTTGATTTATTCCACAATGCAAGTGGATTGAATGATAAGACAGAATATTCAATGTGCTATATTCCTGCATGTTGCTTAGTACGAGACCATGAAGGTGTTCAACTTTTAACATTTACCAGCAGTCAGTTAATGAGGTGTCTCATTCCTGAATACCAACAGGCTGACATCCAGAGTTTGTGATCCAGAGTCAAACAACATTTAAATATGAGAAGAAAATTATTTTTCAAGTGAACAAATAAAGGAATCCTTTGCCTTATTTTTTTTTTTTTTGCTTTTTCTCCCCACAGCTAAATATCAGCTACCCTTAATTGCTCACCTTATTTACCTGATGTACTGAACTCACTTTAGTCTCCCCTTGGCTAATTCTCACCCATGTCCATGGCTGGTAAGGACATAAATAACTCTAGGACAGTGTTGCACCCCTGTCAGGGAGTGTTTTAGCAAATTCTCACCCATGTCCATGGCTGGCTAGGACATAAAGAACTCTAGGACAGTGTTGCACCTGTCAGGGAGGGTTGTAGACTATTTTCCTCCACTGTGTGTTCAAGCCCAGTAGCATAACAAGGGTGGACCTTGCAGTGGTCAGCACAACTGCCATTAATGCTGAACCACCCCTCACTTCCACAAGGAGCAGGCACCAGGATGCCCTGTTCATAATAATGTGACAACTTGCTGTTATTTCACTGGGCTTAATAAGGGAAGTCACCTGTAACAGTGTCCCCTGAGCATGTAGACTTCCCCACTCCTTCCAGCAGGGACATTTCCATCCTCCATTGCTTGCATCTCAGACACCTGCATCATTAAGATTGCCTGTGTTACAATCCAAACTTTATCCCTCTGCACCAATTGCTGGTTGTCTTTTGCATTAGTTGTTGAGTTACACTCATTTTCTCACAATTAAATAGCTTAATCTTGGCACTGAATTCTACAAATTCAGAACCACAATTAAGTTACTTTGCAGTAAAACTGCTATGCATCATCTGAGTTTCATGCACTGAGCATTTGAATGAGATAAAGCAGTTTAATCAGCTAGTGCTGCAGGTGCGACGTTGCATACCGCACCACTGATGCAGCAGGTGGGAAGGTGCAGACAGCACTGTTGATCCTGTAGGTGTGAAGCTGCAGACACACGACTGATGCTGCAGGTGTGAAGCTGCAGACAGCATGGTTGATGCTGCAGGTGTGAAGCTGCAGACATCTCTGTTGATACTTCAGGTGTGAAGCTGTAGCATTCCCATTGAGGCTGCAGGTGTGAAGCTGCAGACAACACCACTGATGCTGCAGGTGTGAAGCTGCAGACAGCACCATCAATGCTGCAGGTGTGAAGCTGCAGACAGCACAATTGATGCTAAATGTGTGAAGTTGCAGACAGCACTGTTGATTCTGCAGGTGTGAAGATGAAGACAACACCTTTAATGCTGCATGTGTGAAGCTGCAGACAGCACCAGCGATGCTGCAGGTATGAAGTTGCAGACAACACAACTGATGCTGAAGGTGTGAAAATGCAGACAGCACAGCTGATGATAAGGGTGTGAAGCTGCAGACAGCACTGCTGATGAGGCAGGTGTGAAGCTGCAGACATTGTCATTGAGGCTGCAGGTATGAAGCTGCAACACCCCTGATGATGTTGCAGTTGTGAAGCTGCAGACATCTACGTTGATACTGCAGGTGTGAAGCTGCAGGCAGCACCCCTGATGTTGAAGGTGTGAAGCTGCAGACAGCATCACTGATGCTGCAGGTATGAAGCTGCAGACAGCATCATTGATACTGCAGGTGTGGAGCTGCAGACAACACCACTGATGTAACTGTTGAGCATCTCCTCCCATGCAGCTGCATACTGCAGCCCCCCTTGCAATGACAGTATTTAGCTAACCATTTAAGCCACATATCTTTTCTTTGAATGCAGGTGATAGTCTTGGACATCTTCCCAGAAATTCTATAAGTTACTCTATGCAAGGTTATGTTTTCTTTTCTGTTTTTAAATATAGTAAAAAGAGCTCCAGATAGATAGATAGACAGATACACATACATACATAAACCTTCATTTCCTGGTCTAAAAGCAATATATACCTTGTATGTGGTGAGAGAAATAGATCTATCTATCTGTCTACATAAATTCATACCTCTCAACCTCATAGTGCAAAAGAAAAAAGAAAGGTACCAACTGCAGACCAGGCAAAATGTTGAAACCAAAATGCTTTACTTGCTAGCGCTTTCATGCGGAAAATCACCACACTTCTTCAGACAAGTTAACAAGCATATAACATCAAGTATATATACATTACAAAAAAAATTAAGCAATTAATCTAAATCATCAATTAAAACATTAATTAAATCATTTGTTAAGAAGTTTATAAAAAGCAACCAAGACCATATTATACTTAAGGTATACAAATACTATAAATCCATGTAACTATGTCCAATATATGTTTATACTAATGGAATCAAAATAAAAATAAAAATAAAAATATATATGTAAATCGATAAGCAATTAATCATGCAAATGTTTGGAACAACTATATTAAACAGCTATCTCCTGAGAGCTTTAAGTTTTAAAAGGCATTTAATGGAACAGGTCTCATTGAGACCTGGAAATACATAGGCATTAGTTTTAAGTTGCCATAGCAACTCTTGTTCTTCAAGTATCAGATTCCAAGGACCCCCTCTTGGGTTTTTATTTATTTTTTGAACCACTGTAAACAGGAATTTATGGTTTTTGTTCTCCATAATGTGCTTGGCAAGAGCGTTTGTAATAGTGTTTTTAGAAATGGCATATAGATGTTCATAAATATGCTGTTTGAGTTGGCGTTCAGTTTTACCAAAATAATAGGCGTAACATATTTGGCAAACTGCCAGATAAACCACCCCTTCAGTCTGACAATTATATTTATTATTGATGAAATATTTGACCCCTCTTATTTGAAATGTGGAACCCGTTTGAATATATTTGCAATAATTGCAATGTCCACATTTATACATGCCTTTATTTGGCTTGTATTGTTGAAGAGAACATTCCAATAATGTTTTTAAGGATGGTGTTTTTTTAAAAACAACCAACGGCTTCATACCCAGGACTTCATGACATTGTGAATCTTGTAAAATCAAGTCCCAGTTAATGTTTAAAATATTCCTAAATTCTATCATAAGTACATTGTATTGAGTTAACAAACTAGATCTATAATTAATTGAACTATGAGTCACCAAACTGGTGCTTGTATTAGCCAATGTGCCATCCAGGTTAAAAGACGGCAGGTCCATGTTATTTTTCAATAAGAGGGGTGCTAGAGAACCATTTTTTCTCTTCAATTCAACTTATTTCATCAAATTGTTAAGTAATTTACTAGGATAACCTCTGTTTAAAAACATTTCTTTAAGAACTCAGAGCTCCTTTAAATGCTTTAAATGATTTTTTTCACCTAATTGTTGGTGATGTCATTATGACAAATAGTATTTAAACAATTTTTAAATTTTGGCACGTTTTGTACTGTTTGCTCTGAGGAAGCAGCTGAAGTTTCAGCAGCGAAAACGCATTTGGGTTAATAAAATTTGCGTTCAGCTATTTCAAGTCTCTTGGTGTGTTCGTGGGCTAAGGATCCAGTCTTGCTGTTCTTTTTTGTTGGTTCCTGATTTGCTTGCTTTGTTGGTCTTTTACATGGATACTGGAAGTCCTGTTCGCCCTGGATCTGCCAATTTACCTTCTACAAATGGCCCTATTGAGGGTAATGATAGCTTTGACATCCCGACTATCTTGATGTCGCTTTCACAATGTCTCGATGCCTTGAACTCTCGATTTGATTCCCTTGATCATAAGGGTAATAATGGAGTGACTACAACTACTTCTGGTCTTTTGCATCAACCTCACCAGCTTCATAACACTCTTTCGCAGTCTCTTCCAGCCGGCCAGCCTATTCAGCCTGTGCGGTCAATTGGAGGTAATTCTTTACAAACTGGTATTGTTGGTCCCGTTGGTAACGGGACTCATTCACCACACTATAGTGGTAACAATAACCTTCTTCATAACTTGACAACCACTGACACTCCGTTGTTAGCGGACTGGATTGTGAACTTGGAGGCTTTCAAGTTCGTACAGTCTCCTAACAGTTCACAAACTACTGGCGACTCGTCTGGTATTGAAGGTACTTTGTCTACACTTACAGATAATTTAAAATTATTTGACAATAAACTATTGAGAATTTAAAAATTCCAATTAGAGGTTGCTTATTTACAACAATGCCTTAATGAGAATATAGTACCGAAAGGGCTAAGAAATAATTTTTCACCTACGGGGCTATTGTCAGAGCAAGCTTTTATCACTGACTTGACAGCGCTATTTGAAAGACAAGGTGCTTGTTTGATGGAACTTATGATTAAGCACTACTCTATAGATATTTCAAGTTTGCTAACTGAAATTACATCTCTTGACAACCCTATTAGAATGGATATTGATTTTGTGCATTACAAGTACGATTATAATCGTATTTTTGTCAGCATTGACACACTCCTTGTCAAGCTGAAAGTGAACAAGACTAAAAAACTTAATAGGGATAGAACTGTTTACCAATATGGTAATGCTTATCCTAAGGTCAAAGATAAACCCAGTTTGATTCCTTTAGTAGTTAGTAATTCCACCATAACTAATGACCAGCAGCCTCTTGAAACACTTGATGTTATTGAGGAGGATTTGGATGATGAACCAATGCATGGCCCTAGGCGTAGCAATAAAATCAAATCAGTTTATAACAATAGTTCACCATCTCGGCCTAATTACTCTGGAAATAAGAGGAACAACAATTTTTTTAGGGAACCGGAACAATTTTCAGTTTCGGAAAGGGAACAGGAAGCGTTAC
>NC_056745.1:26012135-26309635 GCF_019279795.1 Protopterus annectens
TGTGTGTGTGTGTGTGTGTGTGTGTGTGTAGATGTGCATGTATGCTTGTGTGTGTGTGTGTGTGTGTGTGTGTGTGTGTGTGTGTGTGTGTGTGTGTGTGAGGCACCTGTCAGCTATTATGATTTAGTCACAGCACTATGATTCTCTACTCTCGGAATTAGCCCAACTAGATTTACTGATGTTCTTCATAAAGTCAAACCTCTTTATGGGCTCATAATTTATTAAATAAATAACCTTAACATATACAAATATTCCCGTTTCACTAACTATATAGGGTTTAGTACATGAAGACATTTTATTGCCAAAAATAACAAAGTGTTCCACTTTCTGACCATCTGCTCTGATTTTTATAAAGGGCAGTGCTGTAATTTTTAATATGCAAGGGTCAATAGAAGTGGTGTGTGTGGTGTTTGCTAAATGTGCTTTGAGGTGAAAAGTTAACCTCCAAGTGCAATAAATATTTACACCACTCACATTTTTTAGCACTGTTACATAGAAATAAAGGGGTTTTGGTAGGCAGGAGGCAATTGTTACGTGGTCTATAAATATCTAGTGTTATCAGTCTGGTTACAGAACATAACAGAGCAGAGCTGACTGAGATTCCACAATGGCAGTGTAGTCAAAGAGGTATGAGCCATAAAGACAACTTAATAACATAATCATGTTATAATTAATTGGGCAAAAAATAGTGATAATATGGGATACGACTAAAGGAATTAAAATTATGAGATGCGACTCTGGGGATTTTGAATATAACTTGAAATATAAGCAGTATTCTAAGGTAAATTAAAACTGCTTGCATTGCAGTGCTGGAGAGGTAGCTATGTATTCCAGAGACTACCCCTTCTCTGGAACAGGTTCCCCATCCATGTGAAGCAGAGTTCCTCCCTAACCCAATTCAAGTGTAACTTAGACAACTGGATGGAGAAAAGGAAATTCATCCCTGGTTTGGCATATATATGGATACAGGAGGCCTGTAAATGCTTCATCTCACATACCCCTGTTTGTAAATGTTTTATCTCTCAAGCCCCTGCTTGCACTTATCATGGGTACCAGAGATTTGGAATGCATGGCCAGGTTTAAAAAAGCTCTTGTGGTCATTAGCCTAGTACACACCTATGAACCTATGCATGCATCTCCCATGGGAGTATCCACTAAATATAGTTCTGTATTAATGGTGGTGCAAGTGTGGGACAGAATGGGAAGTTTGAGTACGATTGTGATTTGAAAATGATGACATATGCCCTGACCCCCATTGGGTCCTAGAAGATTATTCTTAGATGACTCCATGAGGATGCAAGTAATACATATGAATGAGAGTGGTTGTCATTGTTGGCAAAGGGGAGGGTGACTGATGCTTTATGAGAGCTTGTAGCATACCCATCCACTGTTTTTTCTAATGGGCTGTCTCGGCTATTTTTGGATATGTGTGACTCTAAATGAGCTGATTATGACCAAGAGTAGAAATTCTGTTATATGATATTCTTGAAATATGGAGAATAAAATGGAAGGTGCCTCCTAGGTGAGTGTCCATTGCTTTAGCGATAAGTTATGAGTATTAACAAAGCTGTATAGCTGTTATGGGTGTACCTTATTAATGTTCTGATTGGCCGGGTTAGCTGCCTGTAACACAGCAAGGTTGAAGTTTGGATTTGGTTTTAAGTACTAGTAAGACTGATTTGGTTGGAGGGAAGGAGAAGTACGAGTTACAAGTTTTTCAGCATTAACCTGTCATAAGGCAACTGACCAGGAATGTATGGCCTGAGTGGTGATTGAGGGCTATAGACTGGAGAGTGAGAAGTAACAAGTAAAATGAAGATGCCATTATTTAGCATTATTCTCCAGTGATAAGGGCATTTTTTTTAACAAACGTAAAGATATTCTTCAGCTTTATTTTTTGAGGGGGGAGTTGTTTTAAGACTATGTTAGTTTTGAATACATGCATAGTAGTAAGGATATCAGGTATTGGAGCCTGTGTTAATCCTTTAACATAATTAAAATTTTCACCACTCTTTCAACACAAGTGTAACCCATAAATGATGTTTTATTATCAATCGGATATGGATTGCTGCTATAATTAGAACTGACTTTTTTATTTTTATTAAAGAATATTCTGGATAAATATGAATATTGTGAATTTTAATTTGTCATAAGTGTTATGGCTTAGTAAGAATTTCATCTAAAAGAAAAGATATAAGCACAACTGCTTGTTAAATACACGTATTCTTGACACACATACACTCCCACATACATGAGTTTTGTGCACTGATGGCTGCCACTACAGTTATGTTTCAAACTGCTTATTTGGTTTGTGTACTTCATCCTTGAGAGCATAACTAACACAACTATTCAGACATGTGGTCACAAAATGCGAAAGGATACAAGAGTGGATTTTGGTCACTAATCCACGAATTATTCCCACTCTAGATTGATGGCTGATTTATCAGTGATTGTCTTCACACATTCATTATTGCTGCAAGCCCCCTGCAATGCCAACCTCCTGGTAATTATACAAAGTAACTCTGTGATCACACAGTCTCCAGAGAAAGGGCATATTCCCCCACCTGGGGATGTTGATCTTTCACACGTCAGTTGTCTGTTTCTGTGGATCAGATGATGACAATGAAATATATATTGACATCTGAGAGTTTTGTTCAAAAGTATGTCAGGCACATATATATATATATATATATATATATATATATATATATATATATATATATATCTGTCTACACACACACATACACACACATACACACACAGACACACACACACACACACACACACACACACACACACACGCACGCGCGCGCGTAAATCATGAATAGCCAACTCGAAATGATCGACCATAACATTCTTAAACTACCATTATCGGAAATTCTGAACACCAAAAAAATAAACTAATTCTACAAACCATAACCCTATAAGCTTTTCATGTCAAATTTGTTTAAATAGTGGTAGTGTTACAGAAATGTTCCTCTAAGGTAAGTCTAAAGCCTTTGTGACTGGAACACATGTGACTGAGATATAGTTTAACTTTCATAAACAAGAAACCTTTCCAGAATGAAGTGATAATAGTATACTTGCACCACTGTGTCTTGTGAGAAACTCCCTGTTAACAAATGCAAACAAGCAAACAAAACCTGCCTAAGGTAAATCTTTTTCAAAAGTATATATAGTTTCCAAAAATCAAAAATACCAGAAACCTTTATGTAGAAGGAGCCACTAAATTCAGTCATGTAGAATTAAAACTTTTATTGCGTTATGTTGTATGGAAAGCCACAGTCTCACATTGTGAGCGCTTTCATCCTCAGCCTGGAAAAGTTTCTTGTTTTATAAAAGTTAAACTATGCATACATCTCATGGGTTCCAGTGGGGAACAGCTTTACACTTGCCCCTCTAAACAAGCACATTTTAGTAGCTGTAGAGTTTTGGTCATCAGCTAAGAAATGGGAACCAGTAAGGTAGCATGGGTGTCTTAGGCCATCCAAACCTATAGACATCCAGTTACTCCTTTGTATATAGTGAACCTCGAATCAAGAGGCTATGTGGAAATCTAGCCATTTTAGCTGCATTTCTAAGTTTGCAAATTCCTCTGCTGTATGACACTTCTGGTGGAAGGGCTACCCTGCTGCCTGTGGGTAGTATGGTGGGCCATGGTAAAAAATTTACATGTTAAAGTGGGGAGAGAAATGAAGTAATGCTTAAGACAAAATTGAAAATTATACCTACATCAAACAACTCTAAGGTAGAGATAAAGAAGGTCTATTGAGAAGAAGTGGCCACAGTGAAGAGAAATGCAGAAAACAAGAAAAGGTATGTTGTTTAAAATGAAATCCATGTGAGATGTAGAGCTAGTGTGTGGAGGGGAAGGGAGTGGGACACGTGGATGACCAATCCAGATAAAGAGATTGTCTAAGCGATCTATGTTGAAACATATTTGTAATTAGTAACTCTAATAGCTTCTGTGGATAATCCTAAAGTAGTGGAGGGAGAGAACGCTCTTGTGGCTTTCTTCAAATGTCAGATGGCTAGAAGGCAGAAGGCAGATGTTGAGAATCTTGGTGGAGTGACATCTGCCTGGTTTACCCCCTTTGTCTATGGAATGTAAGTGATGTTATGGTTTGTCATGCAATAAATGAGTGGGAGAAACTTGTCTGTTGTTATCCAAGATCATCAGATAAAACATCTAAAATGGATTCAGTGAGTCTCAAAAGACTCACTTCTCTGGAATGGTGTTTTGGGTAAATGAAGGATGTGGAGCCAAAAGAGTCCTATCCAAATGACAACCAGCTCATGGGACTCATGGCGACTCTTTAATTTTACATAAGATCATCTCCCTCCAAATTCAGATAGCTGGAATCATGCTTTAACCCACTGTAGGCCCATTGTCCCACTGGCTATAATGTCGTGAGGCAGATGATTGCCCTTCCTTGATCTTTGGGGCATTTGTGTCTGCTTCCAGTATGGTAAAAGTGCTGGCTGATTCAGCAATGTGGGTTATCCCATAAGGATGATTAGTAGCCATTGTTCCTGTACAAGAATATTTGCAGTTTTGCTAATGAGCAAAAAGCAGAATTTCTCATACCTCTTGACAAACACATGTGAATAACTTTAGAAGAACAGATAATACTAAGGTGTTGTCAGTATTACATCATTTGAAACATACTTGTCTACGAAATGTGTTGTATTTTCCATACTTGTATAAAGAATTTTTTTCTGCATATGAACAAGAAATGTGAAACAAATCAGCATTATTATATTTCAATGATAAAGTTTTAAACAAAAGCAGGTACAGGACACTGTGTAAATAGGCTCTATTTTGTAAAACAAACAAAAAAAACAATTATGTCAAGAGCAAAGTAAGAAAAACAAGATAATCTGAAGATATCAGCTAAAGTCTTCAATGGAATACTGTGGGCAAAAACAAGCCTCACCACTCACACTCATGAAGGATGCGATACTCTCTGCACCATTCCCACTCGCCCTACTTCCTGAGAAAAAGGGGCGTATTCCCATTATGTAGTCTTAGAGAACAGAAATACACACACAAAAACAATCAAACTGCATATTTTAAACCACTACTCAAGCTGCATCATTACACAGATAAAACCATCAGCAAATACAGAAACCCTTTAAACAATAAACAACTCCATTTCCAGTGTCTGCACGTGCCTGCTTAATAACCTTTGTTATGCAGTAATATTAAGGTGAGCAAAGCCCATTTCAGTGGTGCTCAAGGAAGAAAAACTTCAAAAATATCCATCTTGATAAACATAGCAATACAAAAGTAATCATTTAAAATATTACAGGTGAAAAACTAGCAAAAATGTCAAAGGAAAAACATTTTTCCATCAATCTTTTTTATAAAAGACAAGCTTTATTAACCAGCAGAAATATGACAATATTTTAACTTAATGACTAGAAATGTACGTGTCAAAAAAAAAAAGTATTTCTGTATTCAAGGCTAATGATACTAACAACACCTAAACCAGACTATGAGATATGTTTTTTTCAGGTTATCTAATTAAAATGTTCGAAATCACCATACATCATTCCACCATTTCATGTCTAGCCTGTAATTAGACAATTTATCATTCATTTGGAGTTGTCTTCCACTCTTGAAAAATCAGAGCTACCATAGCTGCCGTAACAACTCTAAGTCAACAAGTCATAGTACAGTTAAAAGCACTGACATTTACTTCTATCCCTAGTAATCAAAAACGGACATCTTGTACTGTTGGCAGCGACTTGAGGAAACTGACATCTTGTACTGCTGGCAGAGACACGAGTAAATGGACATCTTGTACTGTTGGCAGAGACTTGAGTAGGCCAACATCTTGTACTGTTGGCAGTGACTTCAGTAAACGGACATCTTGTACTGTTGGCAGAGACTTGAGGATAACATACTTAACACACTGAATAAGATCTTACCAAATCCAATGGACCTGAGGGCAGTACCACACCATGTGAATATAATCTGCTGACATGTCCACATCTCCAACATTATATGAATGTAGCAGGTTTCTGTTAAGGATTTGCAGTGAAACTATTTGACAATTGTAGATTAAATCTAGACACTTTCAAAAGTCTTTTACTTGTCAATATACATAAACTAAATGCCAACTTGACCATCCACAATTGCATAGCTACAAAATCCTGCCTGTTTAACTTTCAGTGGATGCATTACATTATCATCATTAGATTGAACATATCCCCACCACTCTCTCAATTTCTTATATTAATCTCACTGCCGTGGCCTTTAGGTTGTGATTATTTTATAACATTCATCAACCAGTGTTCTTTCTCCTTGTAAATATTGTTCTTTTGTAGTATAAAATTACCTGATTATATTGCCCTCCAATGAATCTCTGATGTAGGATAGGTTGCCCAAAGATCTTTTAGTCAGAGATTCTTCCTTGCTGACTGCATCATGATATCATTTACAAAAAGAAGACTTGCATTGAGCCATCCGAACCACCATATTAGTTTCTGATTTTTAAGAATCAGACTACTGGACCACAGAGGGGACATTGGCAGAAGTTTCTTACTCATTTTATTGGTCAACCATGCTTTTGATTTAAACCAACAATCCATTCCTTCTGGATCCCACATATTGTACGCTAGATGAGTTTGGTAATATGTCTATTAGTTTCATTTAAGGCAAATTCCATTTTTAGCCAAACTGGTTATGGATTCCTTTTAGTTCTCACATATTGCTAGCCATGAGTGTACCTAGGATTTTCAAAATTGTACCTTCAGCTCTCACACTGCTTCCCCCAACCAAGCTACAGCTTCATATAAATTATTTTCTTTCTTTTATTTTACATTGGCACCCACTAACTGTCAAGCCACTCTTCTGTTGATATACTGACTCATTTATTCCTTCAGACCCAGGGTCTCAGCTTATGGGGGTGTCCTGGATTTTACACTCAGCTGAGGAGTGAGGTAGGACCTTGGAATGGTGTCATCATCCTAAATGGCCATTTTGTTTCCCTAGTCCTAAGCACCTCTCTTAAACACTACAGTGTTAGGCTGGGCAGGCAATGGTAAATAGTCTGAGTGTGTGCCCTGCCCCGAGTCCATAATATGGTCTTACTTACCATTGTCCTCCAACCCATTCCAGCTTGGAATCTTTTCAATGAACTCTATATCCTCCACTGGAGAGACACTTAACACTATCCCTCTTCCCCACAATTGGTGCACTAATTCTTCTTGCCAGCCCATCTAGCACATAAGCTGTTTAAACTGGGGTCACCTGGGCCACAGTCGGGACTTTTGTGTCTTAAACAGAGCATGCTGGAGACAGATCTATGTCCCACAGACTGACCCTCCTATGCGATAGGCTTCCCATCCATGTGAAATTGCACCAGGCCTGGCAGCCATATCCCTTATAAACAGCGGTTGCTTATAAATGCCTGGTCCTCACTGTCTTGTTTGTATGCAGGACGTCATTATTGTTCTGAGAAAACGTGTCTAGGGCTTACAAAGGCTCCCCTGAGTCGGTAGCCTGGTAACGCTCTATAAATTGTGTATCTATGAATCGTTTGGTCCCCACACCTAAAATGTGTGGTTTGTTACCTGTCATTGGGGATTGTATTTTTAGTTTCAGACTTTATTTCCTTCAAAAAGTTCATGCTAACACTAATCCTGTTATTTAAGCAACTCTGTAATTTTATAAGAACAACATTTAAAAATATGTTTCTATTTTTGAGCCTTTGTTCCTCCTTTATTTTAGGCTTTATCCAGATTTCTAGAGCCGAGAGGTTGAAAGATATACAGACCTCTTTACTGCTGCTGCTAATGGTTCATAGAGCTCACTGTCTCTCTCTCTCTCTCTCTCATACACATACACGCACGCGCACACACAAACACACACACACAGACACACACACTTCTGCTTTCATTCACGCAAGCACACATGCATTCACACATGCAGACAGAAACATAAACACACATACGCACACACACTCTTTTCTGTTTTGTTTATATTTACACTTGCTAAATAGCAAAACCACTGCTTAGTGAGTGTAAAATAAGGGTCCCTGTTATAACAATGAAAAGGCAATATGTTGAATTGCTAAAAAGTGGAATATTCAGGACCTTGAAATCAGATTTGTGGGGGCTGCGCCCCCCACACCTCCACTAATTATATATACCAATTTCGAGATCACACTACAGTGAGGAAAGGGCAAATTTTCTGATCTTCACTGTACCACGATCTCACAAAACCAATCTCAAGGTCTAGAATACTCGACTTTTCAGCCGTTCGACAGATTGCCTTTTTGTTCATCTAATTGGGACCCAAAATAATAGCTCAATCAATGTCACTCTCACTCTGATGCACACATGCACTCATGCACACAAACACACATACACTTTTTTTTTCCTTTTTTTTTACACTTGCTAAACAGCAAAAGCACTGCTTAGTGAGCATAAAAGAACAGTGTCCATTGGGTTACTTTCAGTCTGAGCTTAATATGCTGCCGTGAAGCGGCAGACTCATTTTTCAGTGGGCATTACCTATACATTTACACCCTGCTGGGGGGTATTCATTCTGCAATCAGGGTGTTGATCTACAGATCACTTATTCTCTAATGTAATTTATACCTCATTAACACCTACATAAGGGCTGATTAAAGGGTAGGTGTGAAAAATGCACCCTTTGTTAAAATCCCACTTAGCTGCAAATGCCAATTTAGTCTCAATGTCTTATTTTAGAATGTTTTTTTTAACTTAATCATGGGGCTTCTTCAGTGTCCTAGTGCTACCTCCTCTTGCAAAGAATCTGATCCTGTGCATATCTAAACAATCCTAACTTGGTTTGTGATTTACTGTGGAGCTGACTGGTAAGAGTTTTATTTGAATTTATATTGTATTTGTTATTGTTGTTTTTCACTGTTTGTAAGTAGGAAGGGATAGCTTGTTAACAAGATTAACTTTGATTCATATTTTGTTGTTTTACTTTTAATTTCAATGTTGGTTGTTAGAAAGGGATAGGTTTTAGACAGACAAGCTCTAGCCACCTCAAGGGACCTAGACAGCTATAAATTGACACAGACTACAGAGAGGAAAATCCTGAGCATATATAAACAATCCTACTTTGCTTGTGATTCACTTTGGAGGTGACTGGTAATAGAGATTTTATTTGAATTTATAGTGTAATTATTATCGATTTTTCACTGTTTGTAGGTAGGAAGGGATAGCTTGTTAACAAGATTTACTTTGATTCATATTTTGTTGCTTTATCTTTAATTTAACTGTTGGTTGTTAGAAAGGGATAGGTTTTAGACAGGCAACCTCTAGCCACCCCAAGGGGCCTAGAGAGCTATAAATTCACATAGACTATAGAGAGGAAAATTCTGAACATATCTAAACAATTTTACCTTGGTTTGTATTTTATTGATCTTTACTGTTAAAAAGAAGTGCGACTGTGAGTGATAGTGATCAGAACCTACTGTGCGTCTTCATGCGCGATGTAAAGGAATTACAACTTTTGTCTAGCTTGTAGAACTTGTATGGTCAAAACAACTTTACTGCACTTACTTTATTATTTATTTGCATATTGCTGGCATGATTTTTGTCATAAAAGTTAATTTAAGTTCCCTTTGAATTCTGTAGTTACAGATTTTGATCTTTTCTTTTGTAATATTTTATTCAATTAAAGCTGAATATGAATTCCTTAAATGAGAATGCAATTAACGATTTGCTAATGCACAAGTATCTTGTACAGTGTAATAAATGCTATGTGTATTTAAAGGTAACAGCTGATAACACTGGTGATCTGTGTTCCTCGTGTCAAAAGTTGGATGATTTGCTTACCATTGTTAGAAGTAAATCTCGACTTGATGATGATGATTGCACTTGTGCAATTGGCATGGCTTGGAGAACTGTTGTATCATATATTAATGACTGGACTGATGAACTAAATAATGTTAGGCAAAGAACAAATGGAACAGATTTAGGAAAGGCTATGTCTGTTATCTGTAAACCCAACTCCTATGAAACATGATGAGGCCCCTGACAACTTTGGAATTGTGGATGCAAGTACTCAGCAATCTAAGGATCCAGTTTGTTTAGAAGGAAACAAAAAAAGAAAGAAAGAAAGAAGTTCTCAACAAATAACAAGGAAGAAAAAGAAACTGACCAATGACTGTAAAGGAAAGAGAATCTGTAGTAAAAAGGATTCTGCTTTGTTATGTAACACACTGGTGACAGGGAATGAAGATATCTGTCTATCAGAAAACCCTCAGTCTACAGAAAAAGGCATCACCTTTCCAATGGAAATGGTAGAAAAAAGAGGCAAGGGGCAGGTGAAAAGTAAGAAATCAAAACTGAACATGCAAGGATTGAAGAACATTACTGTAAGAAAAAAGAAGAGAAAGACAGATGTTCACTACATGGCTCAAGCTGTGGATTTACAGTACCAGCTGGATGAGAATTTAATACACAATGAAAACAGTGGAATTAATAAGACTAATAGTGATGTAGATTTGTCCTTCATAACAATTGATAGAGCAGATATTACTGTATTAGAAGTTGAAGATTCTTCAGAGTTGGCCAGCAAGGATATTCTTGTAATTGCAGATTCAATTATTAGTGGAACTGATACTGACATTTGCAGAGAAGATAATGAACATTGAATATTGTTATGCTTGCCAGGAGCAAAAATAGAATATGAGAGACAAGCCTTGGAACGCCTTAATGTAAGGACGTATGGATCCATTTTTATTCATGTTGGTACAGATGATGTCATCCACAAGCATTCTCTGACTGTTAGTAGCTCTCCTAGATTGCATTGCTTGTACTGGTGTTAGGACGTATCTTTCACAAATCACCTGTAGAAAGGATAATCAAGTCACTGTGAATGAAGAGAGTTTTGCGTAAATACCTGCATGGAAAAAATGTCCTGTTTTAAAAAAATGGAAATGTGCAGAGCATCCAAGGCTAGTTTCGGGCACACATGTTTGGACAGGATGGCGTGCATTTGTCAAAATCAGGGAAGACAATTTTTGCAGCAGATATTTTGCAATATTTGACAAACACTAGGCAGGATTTTTGCCAGGTTGAAAATCTAAAAGTTCACAGACAGCAAAGTTTGAAGCCTCTCTGATAGTTGTTAATGCTACCAGCATTGATAGTATTTTTTTTTAATTGTAAAATTTGCTACATTCCCACAAGATTGTTGTTGTTATAGTTTGTGAAACATGGTTAAAGAACAATGACTGGAAACCAGTTATGTCAGGGTAAAAATGTTTTTACTGTAACAGACATTTTAACAAAAATTCAGGTGGAGGTGTTATGATAGGGATTCAAGATAGCTGTGAGACCTGTGATTATTACATGTTCAATGATAACACCAATACTATAGACTGTATAACTGTGACAATAAAGACAACCCTGGAACATATAACAATTGTTGGACTGTATAGATCACCAAAGTTAAGTGCAGATGACCTAGAGGAATCCATACATTTCTTGCATGAAACACAGGAGGGAAGAATAATATAGGAGGATATATTTCCATAAGAACAATATCTCTGATTAAGATGAATTAAAAAAATATAAGAAATGGAAGAGAGGTCAAAACTACAAATTTGAAAACTGAAATAAACAAGCTAAACAAGCAGATTAAGCACAGTATGAGAGAAGATCAAGAAACATTTGAAGAAAATTTACATAAAGGTATTGAGAATAATAGGAAACCTTTTTATAGATACATAAGATGTGAAATGAGTAAAGACATACAAACTGATAAACTGTGTCCAGATTCTACAATTTATTCTCAGACACAACAGAGTATAGATTTATTTACAAAATCTTATGCAAAACAGTTTGGCTCCACAAAAGGGGTGATAAGTTGTCCTAGTGACATCCAACTAACCCCAGATACTGAAATCAAATTAGATTATATTGAAAAAGAACTCTGCAAAATGGATCCAAACAAAGCACATGGATGAGCTAGAATTAGTAACATTGACCTGAGAACACTTCAGCAAGAACTTATGGTACCATTATATCTATTATTTACTAGGTCATATAAATATGGGAAGATTCCTCAGGACTGGAGACATGCACTTATTAAACTTGTTTTTAAGGGAAAGAGGAGTTGGACAAACACAGAGTCATATAGACCCTTAAGTATACTTTCATGTTATGGAAAAATAATGGAGAAGGTAATATTGGACAAGTTATTGTCAGAACTGGATAGGTTGGGACTTGAAACCATATATCAGCATGCATATGCTGAAAATAGATCTATTACCACCTGTAACATGATGTTCTATAACAATATAATAACAGCTATGAATGAACAATTGTGCTGTGATGTAATTTATATAGATTTAACTTCAGCATTTGACAGGGTCATACACAAAACACTGATCAATAAGTTAGTACAACTAGGTATTCATGTATCTCTTTTTTAAAAATGTTTTTATTCATTTTATAGCACAATAACTTAACAGTATAATAAC
This sequence comes from Protopterus annectens, assembly GCF_019279795.1. Taxonomy (NCBI): domain Eukaryota; kingdom Metazoa; phylum Chordata; order Ceratodontiformes; family Protopteridae; genus Protopterus; species Protopterus annectens. Next base: position 26,024,612 of record NC_056745.1, read on the forward strand.
AAAAAAAAAAAAATATATACATTGTCCATAACAATTAAAAAAACAATATACATAGGAGAACACTTAATATTTCTCTAAAAGATTAGACAATTTTGTCCAAGGAATTAAATGATGAGTTATATTGTTAGTCCTTGCTTTCATAGTAGCAATCTCATTCTTACAACTGTATTTCACAAGATGAATAAACTCATCTTTAAAGACTGGAGAAGACTGGGATTTCCAATTTTTATTAACAATTTTCCTTGCTATAGAGAGGCTAGGCCACAGAAAAAATGTTTGTTTTTTAGGAATGACTTCAAGAACAGGAACATTGAAAAGGATAAGGGAGTCAGAAACTATACAGTTTTCATTCCACAGAGCTTTACAAATATATTTAAAGTCTAACCAAAATGGGGAAATTATTTTGCAGTTAACAACCATATGTATCCAGTCAGCATTAGGTGTCAACATCTCCAGCATTTCATTTCATCTTTCTTGTACATTATTGCTAGTCTATGTGGGGTGAAAAAACACTCGTAAAAATGTCCATGTGTATGCATGCCAGAACAGGGAAGATACGGATTCCTTTCACAATTATAAACAAAGTTTTTATCTTTTTCTGAAAATACTTGTTTATTAACTTCACTTGAAGAATTCCAAAAGGAAACATATGTTTTGCTAATCCCTGGAACGCTAATTCCACCTAATACGCGGCTTCTCAGCGCTTCTGTGGATCACTAGTGATATCTGCATTGCTTACTGTACTTATTTCCTTGTTTCACTTGAAAGAAAGTTACTGTTTGTCGTTTTTGCATTTAGTTACTTGTAACACATTGCACTCAAGTTACCTGGCACTTACTCACTAAAGCAATTATATAAGTCAGCACTAAAAATTAAAAGCACTACACCCTCATTCCCCACTGGCCCTTGTTTTCAATTATTAAGGAATTCCCAATATTATTCTAGCATGTCCAAAGGTCAGTTGTCAATCTCCTCTCCGGTCCAGCTGGTGAATCTGGGAATCTTGAGGCAATGTTATAACTGCCTCATGTACACAGACAACCCTCTCCTCCTCCCACATAACACAAATACTTGCGAGATGCAGCTATTTAGCCAAACTGGAGGCTGAGCTCTCTCAACTCAGGACTGGCAAGACCAGACAGGAGGAGAAGGCAACTACACACACCACAAAACCAGCCTCACATAATGCTACCACACCACTGAATCAAACACATAAACACACAAAGACATACTCAGAGGCTCTGAGTAAAAATTTACCTAAACAGCAGAGGCCTCCAAAGCAGACACCCAAACAACTGCTACCTCAAGACACCCCACAAGCAACACATAAACCACAAAATCAGTGTGCAAAGCAGTCACAGCCCTTAAGGCCAAATACAACACCAAACATACTTGTCATAAGTGACTCCATAGTCAGACACACTGACATCCCACTCACCAGGCTGAACAAGGAGAGGGTCATAGTAAGCTGCCTATCGGGCGCTAGAATCCGCCACATAACACAAGCACTCGGGTCACTCCACGGCAAGTACAAATATGACACAGACATTGTCCATGCTGGTGTGAACGACCTGAGACACACCTCCCTGGACTACATGAAAAGAGACATAGAGGAGCTCTCTGATTATGTAGCCCAGGCAGGTATGACCCTGACCCTGAGCAGTATCCTTCCTTCACCAAGAATGATGCCACAATATAGAGACAAGATGATCAGCTTTAACAACTGGCTTAATGTCTGGTGTCATTCAAAGGGGATCCAGTGTCTGTCTGCCTGGGATGACATGCTTGACAAGCCACGCTGCTTCGAGGGCGGCTTGCACCTGTCACCCTGGGATTCGGATATTGGCTAAGGCTCTTGCCACCCCATAGTGCCTTTTTAGGCAAGGCTCAAATTCTAAACCTACCACCCTAGAAAACAAAAATGGGAAGAAACTGAGGGTAATGCTGCTCAATGCCAGAAGTCTAAATCTCAAAATGCATGCACTCGAGGCCCTTCTCAGTATGGAGAACATCGATGTCTGTGCTGTAACTGAAACCTGGTTCAAGGCTCCTGAGAGCACCCCGGCACTATTAGGTTTTACCTCATATCATGCATTCCGGCCCCAAAACCTGGACCACACCACAAAAGGAGGGGGTGTATCCATATTCATAAAGGATACCCACACCTCCAGGTTGGTGGCAATGCATGAAGCTTCAGAAACCATCCAGGTGCAGCTAACCATAGGCAAAACTGCTCTACAAATTGTAGCATGCTACAGGCCACCCTCTCAAACTCAGGAACCCCACACAGCCTTCCTGAAGACACTGGAGGGTACAAATGTATCTCCAAACACCATCATATTGGGTGACTTCAACTACCCGAATATAGACTGGGAACATTACTCAAGCCCTAACTTTCTAGCCCAACGGTTCCTGGAGTTCATAAATTCAAATGCCATGGAACAGCTAGTCACTGTTCCCATGAGAGGAGAAAATATACTAGATCTCATTATCACAAACATGGGGACAAAATGTTCCACACCGGAAGTATATCCCTCATTGGTGAGATCTGATCATAAACTAATCTCACTGGAAATCCACATCCGCCCCACCCCAAACAAAAAGACCACAGTGAAGAACTTCTCTAAAGCAAACTTCACACTACTCAAGACTGGTGTGGTATCCTTCAAGGCCCCTGAGCCAGTGGAAACCACAACCCAAGCTGTGGAAGCCCTTACAGATGCCTTCTATGAACACCTCCAGGACTGCATGGATCAGGCAATCCCAAATAAAACCAAGACTCTTTCCACAAAGGGCAAACATCCAGTCTGGTGGAGCCCAGCCATTAACAAACTTTACAATAAGAGGAGAAAGCTATTACATGGTAGAACAAAATCCATAAAAGGGAAGTCACCCCTGATCATTATTAGTAAAAAAATACGAGCACTCATAAAATCAACTAAGGCCAATTTTGAGAGAAAAATTACCATGGATTCAAAGGACAATCATAAGGCCTTTTTCAGCTATGTTAGGAACCTGGGTGGAAACTCCCAGATATGCTCAGAATTAGTCCAAAATGATACAAAAATCACTGAACCAACAGACATTGCCAACATACTGGCAGACAGGTTCAGTGCAAACTTCACCCCTCTCCCCTAAAGGAGAGATAACTATCCCAGCGGAGTGTAGCCTCCCAGAAATCTCAAATGCGCAGGTGAAAGCTGCTCTCTCTAAAGCTAAAAACACAGCATCAGTGGGACTGGATGGTGTCCCCGGCTGTGTGCTACACAAGCTAAATGAGGAATTAAACCCGCACATAAGGCAGCTGTTTAATCTCAGCCTTACCACAGGATACGTGCCCAAGGAGTGGCGTGGCAACTGTGGTCCCACTCCACAAAGGCGGTGCCTCTGAACCCTGGTAATTACGCCCATAAGCTTAACAAGTCTAGTCTGCAAAGCTATAGAGGATCATAATGGAGCTCATAAACAAAGATATAGGGACTTGCAGACATTGGACCCGACCCAGTTTGGCTTCGTCAAGGGCAGATCATGCCTTTTGAACTTGGTCGACTTCTTGAAACAGTCACCAAGGCCATTGATGAGGAAAGGCAGTCCATACAGCCTACCTTGACCTTGCAAAGGCTTTCGACACAATACCCCACTCGGGTATTGTAGAAAAACTTACCAGCTTAAATGTAAACCCATATGTCACAAGATGGGTTGCAAACTGGCTTAAGGACAGAACTCAAAGGGTTAGAGTTGCTGGCGCTATGTCAGACTCCAAGCCGGTCACAAGTGGTGTCCCACAGGACTCGGTCCTTGGCCCCCTATTGTTCGGCATCTACTTCTCAGAAGTACAGGCCAACATGGGAGGACTTTGGCTGACAAAGTTTGCAGACGACTGCAAACTGGGTGCCATAGTGGAAAGTGCATCGGACACGGATGTCCTTCAGAAGGGACTCACAGAAACAGATAGCTGGTGCCAGAGCCATGGCCTGAAGTTAAATGCCAAAAAATGTATAGTCATACCCTTCGGGAAAAACAAGGTAACCCCAAGCTACCACATAGGTGGCAATCCACTAAGCACAGAAAAGGTTATCAGGGACCTGGGGACCCAGGTTGACAGTGGCCTTTCTTTTGACACTCACGTTGCTAAAGTGGTTAGAAAGACCTTCTACATTGCCCACCTGATCATGAAGGGATTCACATCCAGATCTAGTGAGGTCATTGTTCCCCTGTACTCTTCACTTATCAGACCAATGATCAAGTACAATGCCCCATTCGGGATGTATCTCACCCGACATCTGCAGCAATTGGAGAGACCCCAAAGTTCCTCACCAAAAGGATAAAGGGACTCCAAAATCTGTCATGTGCTGCCAGATTGAAGAAACTCCAGCTCTATTCAGTCGCATACCGTCTGCTCAGAGGTGACATGTACCTGACATACAAGGCCATGTCCAACCCGGAATTAATGGACATGCTCCACCTCAAAAAATCCAAATCCACCAAAACCACTAGAGCAAGCGACTTAAACCTTAGCACGGATATAAATAGGATGTGCTGGAGGGATAGATTTATCACTCAGAGACTCCCTATGCTGTGGAATAAAATCCCGGTCCATGTGAGGCAGAGCACCTTGCTGGCTCTGTTCAAGAGAAATCTTGACCTGTGGATGGGAGATCGTAGGTTTACCCTGGGAATAATCTCTGTGTCACTGCTGGAAAGAGGCACAACAAACTAATGGGCACAGTATTTTTTCATATAAGGGGTGGCGTAAGCCACAAAACTTTGGGCTAGGCTTATAAATGCCTTAGGGCAGATAGCCTAGTATAAACCTATGAACCTATCATTTCTGAGAATTTTATAAATAACAGATATGTATAAAGTGTTCTTGGGTGAGCTATTAATAATTGTTGAGATAAAATACAGATTTTTAAGTTGCTCTTACTGTGTGCCTCTAATGAGGGTATGAGCTTATTATGTATAAAATCCTTATAAGTTTGGATGTCCAGCCAATTACAACATTGCAAACTATATCTGTTGAGCAAATAGTCTGCAGGACTTATTAGTTTAGCTGATAGAAATTGACTTCAATATAATAGCTCACCCTTCTTAAATTTTAACATTGTCTGAGTATCAAAAGATATTAAGCATTCATTTGTGTAGGCAATAGGAAACATAATTATTAATAAATTATTAATTAATTGATTAGAAAACATAAGCTTTTTAAACAACAGCAATATCGAGCTTGTAAGAGGTGTAAAAACATGTTTTGACCTTTCACTTTGAATGTATATTTTTAATATAAAGATGTTTGTATGTATTTGAGTATATGGTTCAAGCAATGTCCTATTACTATTAAGAAGTAAGGTTTCATGCACTGAATTCCAATATGATGTATAAGAAGTATTATTCCAAAGCAACACTATGTTAATAAATGCAGAGTTTAAATAAAAATCAGTATTTGAAAACCCTATACCTCCTTCATCCTAGCTTGTGGTATGCCAGAGAAGAACAATTCTTTTTTTTTTTGGGGGGGGGGGTACCAAAGGAAGTTGAGAAATGAGTTATTAATTTTCTGTTTAATTTTGCCAGGTGGGGGAATTATTAAAGTTTGGCCAATGAATAAGATTTTTGGCAACAGTATCATTTTGATTAAAGTTAGTCTGTCTTCAAATGTGATGAAGAATCTGTTCCAAATGTCAGTTAGACTAGTAATTAAGTTTATAAGTTGTTGGTAATTAGATGTGAGTGATTTTTTTTATAGTTAGATTTAATAATGATATCTAGATATTTAATATGCATGCCCTCCCAGTTTATGTCTCTTTTTGATTTAAGTTTCATAGTAACATTTTTATTCATTTGAAGTGCCTGAGTTTTGTTGTGATTGAATTTTAGATCAGAGATGTTTGCAAAGAAGTCTAGATTATGTAATAGGTGAACTACTGACTTTTCAATGCCATTAGAGTTATTAGTAGGTCATCAGCAAAATGTTGTATCTTGGGGATAATTTGTCTGACACTTTATATCCTTTAATGCTGTCATTATTTCTAACACAATTTGCAAGAGTCTCAATAGCCAGGGCAAAGAGTAATGGGGATAGGGGACACTCCTGTTTAATACTTCTTAGTATTTCAAATGGGCTAGATAGATAAGATGTAATCTTTACATAGGCTATTGACTTTTCATTCTAATTAATCCTATAAAGTTTGGGGAGAAATTGTATTTTTGGAAAGCTTTAAACAGATATGGCCAAGTTAGGGAGTCAAAATCTTTATCTATATCAAGGCTTAAAATAGAGAAAGTTCATTTTTTTCTTGTTGCTAAGTCTATTAAAGAAAGTAATCTAATTACATTGTCTTGTAGATTTCTGTTTTTGATAAGTCTGGTTTGGTCTTCATGAATTAATACTGAAAGAATATTATTTAATCTGTCTGCTAAGATAAACATGAATTTCTTGTAATCAATGCTAAGCAAAGAAATTGGCCTGCGTGATGTGTAGAGGTTGGGCTTTTTATTTGGTTTTAAGATGGGAGAGATGATAAACTATTTCCACGAGGGAGGGATGTTTGGTGTAGTTTTAACTTCTTGGAATGCATTGAGCAAGATTTTTCAAGATGTTATCAGATAAAAGTGTGCAAAATTCCAGAATTAGACCATCCAGCCCTGGTGCTTTTTTGTCTTAAGATTTTTTTATTTGTTCCTTTAATTCTTTAAAGGAAAATGGTTTATCTGTGTTATTAATATTTGTATTTTGATAGCTTCTTTTGAATATTATTAGCAAGAAAGTTGTCTATACTTTTGTTATCACTTGTAGATGAGTTATTATTATTAATATTCTCATAATGGTTTTAAAATATAAGATATTTTTTAGATCTATAACTTTGATAGTCTGATTATTTCTAGTGTATATTATTTATTTTATATGACTTTTTTTCATTTAAATGTTTAAATCTAATTACAATCCTGTGCATGCTCTTGGGATTAATTGAGCACGACTGTAATCTGATTTTTTTTCCAGATTTATTGATATTTTATGCTGCATGATATCCTGATATTCCTTGTTTAGTTTACATATGTCAGCTAATGCAGATTTGTCATTTGCTGTAAGTTTTAGTTTTAGTTCATCAAGTTCTGTTTGTATGTCTACCAGTTTTTCATCCTACTCTTTCCTTTTATTTATACACCAACTTTTGACTTTACCATGTACGACTACCTTTAAAGTGTCCCATAGGATAATATCTGAGACCTCTCCATCATTATTGGCATCTAGGTAAAGCTTTATTTAATCTAGAAACCTTTCTTTAAATCCTTGTACTGTTACTAGATAAGCAGGTAGTCTTTGGCAGAGGTTTAAGGGGTCAGTATTAAGTGTTACATTGAAGGTGATAACACTGTGGTCAGACATAAGGCATGATGTCAGCATTACATTATCAATTTTGGCCAGTAAAGAACTGGTTACAAAGACTTTGTCTTTGTTGGGCTGTGTGCCAGATCTGTAAGAGTAGTGAGCATAATTCTGGGAGGATAATATTTTTATACCATCAATGTTAATTAGGTTTCTGTTTTTAATGTAGTTGTTCAAGTGCTTGGCAACAGGGGACATCTTGAAGGGCTTAGAGCTTATGGTATCAGTGGAGGACAAGATATAATTAAAATCACCTGCTAATGGTAACTCACCTTTAGACTTTAATGTTATGGTGTCTAAATGTTTTTTTCAGAGTTTTAGTCCTAATGCCCAGTATCCAGTAGGTGTCTGTGAAAGTGTACATCTTTTATATAGTTTTAGTATAACTAAAGCAAGCATACCATCATTGCTTGAGTACGAGTCAACTATTTCTGGAATTCTAATTTATTTTCTGTGTAAAATTAGGACACCTCTTCTCTTGCAGTTCTAGTTTGAACTTACCAAAGTCTTATAATCCTTAAAAGTTAATTTGTTTAGATCTTCTGTTACTATGTGAGATTCCTGAATGAATGCAAAATCTGCTTTATGTAGCATTAAATATTTGTTGACACAACTCCTTTTCATGGGGTTGTTCAACCCATTGACATTAAAAGACATAATATTAAATATCATCATTTGATGGAGACTGCTATTATAAGTAAAATTGAAAAGTATTTTCCTTGATTCATTATGACAAATACATTTTTACAACTGTTATGAACAATTTAAAAACTCTAAAACTGAAAACCATAAAACACTACATTTTAACAACCTTCTGCATGGATAAACTAAATCCAGGCTTACTGTAGCTCTCATATAAGCTGTAAACCAACCCTCTCATGACATCTAGTGTGAATTCCTAGCTACTGCAGGTTATAACAAGCAGAAGGGAAACTGCATGTACATTAAAAACACAAAAGGAAAATTTGATTTTAAAATACTATGTATGCATGAACTAAGAACATGAAGCTGTATACAATATCTTAAAATGTTTTATCTAAACAGACTAAATAAGATAAACTGATTAATCCTAATAATCATTTGTTACTTTGAGTAAATACAGGACTATAATGTCATTAAAGCAGAGGAAAAATATTAATTTAAAACTGTCACTGTCAAAAACATATTTGTAATCTTATTTAAATATAAATGTAATATATATTAAATAAATCAATATTTACAGTAAAACATATGCTTATAAGACTTTTTAGATAAAAATAGTTGTTATATGACTGAAAGCACAGTTCAAACGATCAGTCTTGAATCTGATTGGCTGTTAGAGTTCAGTAAAGAGAAACAGGTTTGAAGGTCATGCCTACTTCCTGAAAAACATCACAGGTTGTTTCTTGCAAGTCTAGGAGCTAAATGAAGCCTCTAGAAGCTCAAGCTTGGTACAAAAGTTGTCAAAATCCATCAAAAAAGTAAGACGGCAGGAATTTTCTAGTGAAGTGAAGCTTTTAAGCATAACTTATAAAATGATGAATATTTAAAATAAAGGCTTCAAATTGCCAACTATACACAGCTATAAGATATACTAGCTAAATGGAGCACATTGCAGAAGTTTAGTTAAGTAGTAAATGTATATATAATAATAAAATATCATCACTTTCTTTTTAAATACTTAAAAGTAACACAGTAAGCATTTCTCTCTCCTGTAGTGATTAAATACCATGACACTAGGACTAAAACAGAAAGTGAAGGCACATACATAAAGAAATAGTATAGGGTATAAAAGAATACATATAAATATATGAAATGAGTGAGTGATTTTATACCATTTCACTAGTGCTATGCCATGTATATAAAGAAAAAAAAGTTTAAAGTCATAATTTGTAGTTGGATAAGATTTTGATTTAGTTGAATTTTGAGTACTATATATTATTCATAAAGTTAGCATTGTTGTGGACAAGATAATAGGAGAGAAAAAAGAAGTTACATTATCTTCTGTTTATGATTCCACATTATTTAAAAGGGAGAAAACAAACACTTGCATGAATTGTGAAGGTATGTATAATCATTTGTCTCTGGGTTTCTTTTTCACTTTAATAGTCCACTCAGTTTTGAACCCTGTTTTTTTTTAAGTTCATTGAAGAATCCATGGGTTCAGGTTGACTTAAAAGGTTCTTTTTTTTGGACAGATGTGGCTGCTTCTGCGAGACAGTCAAACGTTTTCTTTCCTTCTGGCAGGGATAGTCTTATTTTTGCTGAGAATATGAGTTCTGCTTTGATTCCTTCCTGATTTTATTAAAGGGAAACATGCTCTTCTTTTGGACATTACAAGGGGTGAGACGTTATTGTCAAACCTGATATTTTGGTCACCAGTTTTTAATGGGGAAAGGGGCCAGGCAGTTCTTAAAACAAGGTCTTTGTCTTGAGTGGAGATAAATCTTACAATAATAGATTTTGAACAGCTGTTTTTAATGGATAAAGAAGTTGTAGTTAAAGATCGGTGTATCCTTTCTATCCCGAAGGATAGTGCTTCAAGTAGGTTTAGGATTTTAGGAATCTAAGAAGTCAGGAAATCAGTCATATTGTCCCTGTCTATCTGCTATGGGATGCCATAGATTCTTATATTGTTTCTCCTGGTTCTATTCTTAATGTCATCTATCTTTTCAATGAGTCTGGTGTTTTCTTAAAGAAGAAAGTCTATGTTTTCTCTCTTTCTGTTAACATGTAGTCTATATATGTTATAGAATCTTCCAAAGCAGCCATCTGGGCAGTTTGTTGTTTAAGGACTTCATTTAATAAGGTTATTTGTTTGGTGGTATCTTCTTTTAGATTGTCCACTTTTAAGTTTAATTTTTTTCTATTTTACCCACCAAGTCTTGAACTGTAGTGTGATGCCCATGCCCTGGCCTAGCAATCAAAGAGCCTCAATCCTCACCACTAACATCAGTGAGGGGCATCTCATTTAGGAGGAAAGGATAACAAAACCACACAGTAAAGTGCAATTTCCCTTAAGAGCACACATAGATCACAGTCAGTCTGGGTCTGGTTGCTCCTTTGTTCTCCAGGTCCCCAATATGACTCCCCACTGGCACAGCTATAGGGTCCAGCTCCACACACACACACACACACACACACACACACACACACACACACACACACACACACACACACACACACACACACACACACACACACATACATACACACACTTTGAGAAGAGTTTATGCAACCACACAGACACTCATGGGGAACGCTGGCAATGGTTCTCCAGCTGTGTCCCTTTCTCCCAGACTATACGGTCATATCAGCTTTCACCACCCACTAATATTTATCAGCTACTCAAAGACCCTTAAAAGGGTGTCCAATTATTACTGTGCAATATTATTATCCAATTGATAATATCGCCCAGGCCTAAAGTTATATGAGTGGCTTTGTACAGTTTTACCAAAGGCATGCAAGTACTCTAAAGAGCTTAAATTATCTCTACACAAAACAGCCACAGTTGAAAGGTTTAAAAATATTTAATAATAAATAATAAAAACACAAGACAATACATTTTTCTACACAGTGCTAGTCAAGAGTTCAGAGATCATAGGGAAACACCTAAAATAATTTAGTAGTACAGTTCTGACATCACATAAAAACACAGTCTAATCTTTCTAGTTTTTAGCTATTTCTAAAAGAAAACACAAGTCTAAGATAAACTTACATATAGAGCAAAGGCAGTGCTGAGTTGGATGGTCAAGACAAAAAATGCTTAATGCTCTCTGATTCTCTCCCTTTTTTAAAATCACATTCCTGGTTCACATTACATCATTCTTCACACTTCCCCTGGTTCCCAGGCTAACAGAAACTACATTTACATTCTTCCCCTCTGGGCAGAAACCAGAGCAATAAAGGACATTTATGCATGCAAATTCTGGCCATTAACTCTGGCCTTAACACAATAGCAAGAATTCCTTCATCTATACTGTCAGGAGCCGTGTTTACATCAATGGGTCACAACATGCTTTACTTGGTCAGTAGAGTGCACTGTTGTTACATTTTTTGCCAGTTCTACATGTAACGCTATTTTTTCCATTTAAGATAACAAACCTGTGACATCAATATTTACAAATGACAGAATTATCTATAAAATTCTATCTAGCTAGGCTGGCAGCCTTCATATTTAGTAAGGATTGCCTGTATTTCTTTCTTCGTTGGAGTTTCTTGCTGAGAAAACTTGGAGCTGTTCATCTTCCTTTGTAAATGTAGTTTCAGTGTCCCTTCTATTTGAAAGTTTGGCAGGAAAATATTAAACGTTTTGCTTCAAAATTACATCAACTTGTAGCTTACGACTTCTAGAATATGATTTTAGTAGTTTCAGGTCTTTGATGGTAAATTTAAATAAAAAATTCTGTCAGGAAAAAATCAAGACTGCAGAGCTCAAGAACTCTGCTGCTTTCAGCTTGTCATCCAAACCTAGTATTGATGTACTTTTGATAAGATGGATAGCTGCATGGCTTACATATAGGACATGACAAGTATCCTACAGCAACTGGACATGTGAAATCCTTGGTTACAGTCAGAGTATCGTACAGGGCTCTGTCCTAGGCCCTTCCTTGTTTAGATTGTATCTTTCAGACCTAACTTTTTCATCTGAAGTGTTCTACAGTCTATATGCAGACAACCTGAAATTGGGTAAACTGATTACATTTGTTACAGATAAGGCATGTCTGCAAAATAACTTGACTAAACTGACCATTTGGGCACAGGAGAATAATATGCTGATAAATACAACAAAAACTAAACATATGAGATTTGGGAGACATAAATTGAAAGGTGAATATTTAATACAGCACACAGTGATTGAAACTGTAGACTCATGTAAGGACCTGGGTATATGGGTAGATTCAACTATGAGTTTTTATAATCTTATCAAGCAATTGGCTAGTGATCATTACAGAACAATAGGTTGTATAAAAAATGTTTAAAGTCCAAGAAATCAAAAAAATAATGAAGTGATTTTTTTGTTAGTTATATTAGACCCAAACTTGAGTATGGAATAACAATATGGAAACCTTATAAGAAAACAAGCATGAGTAAACTGGAAAGAGGACAGCAGAAATACAGCAAGGGAATCCATGGATGTGAAAATTTAAGTTATTATGAAAGACTAAAATATCTGAACTTTTACAGTGTCATTACAGATATCTAAGAGGAGATCTTATTCAGGTATATAGGGCATTTAGAGACAACTACCTCTGGGAATGTTTGGGGTTAACAAAAAGTACTAGAGAATCATCAGATAATTTATGTAGAAGATTCTATAGGAATGAGAAGTGTAATAATTGGTTCTCTGAGAGAGCAGCCAATACATGGAACAGACTACCAAATTTCATTAAAGCAAGTACTACCTATCTAATTTTTAAGAACAGCCTGGACACTTATTATGGGAACAAGTGTTCTGCTATATTGACAAGCTAGAAGGGCATTAATGCCTGTGCTTGAAATATTTATATGTGTGTGTATGTATCTAAAGAAGTTGTACTGAAATCAGTACACTGTGTATGCCTTCCAGTGTCCTTGCCACTCCCATAGGCCTCGAAGTCTAAAAGCCCAAATCCATCTTTCACTTTTAATAACCTTAATGTCTTATGAATCACCCTTGGCAGATTACCCATCCATACATAACTATCATGTTGTTCACTTTTTTCATAAATTTAGAGAACAGCAAGTTGGGAAGATGTCTAAGCAAAAATACCACTTTTGGTACTAAAACATATTTATTGCCTTAAATTTATTAATGAAGAGCACGGATTGCATAGCTAATCTACACAATATGTCTTTTCTGTGCCTTAGACAGAATAATTCATGTATTTCTCCCATATGGAAATGCTATCTCTGTTCACAAGTAGCTATGTGGTTGTACAACTCTTATTTCTCCCCCTGTTGCTGCTGAAGATTATCTTGGGAAAATTTACTTGGGAAATATTAAAGATTTTTATTTATTAGCCTGCAAGTCTGTATCATCTACAGTTGCTCTAGAAACTCCAATATCAGATTTGTATTACCTGCCAGGTTACTGAGTCGCACAACCCAGTCATCTGCTAACCATGTTGTAAAGGGAACTCTCAGCCCCTGTATGGAGATCCCATAAGTTTTGGATTTGATATCAAAGCTTTGACTTATCATAGTGGCTACTAATGTAAATAGTAATGGGAACAAGGGGTATCCCTGTCATGTTCCCCTGCAAATGTGAAATGAGTCTGCTAGAGTGGTTGATGTAGTGATTTTAGCTGTTGGATTGGTATATAGAAGTTTACACCATCTTACGTATTCTAAGTGGAATCCTAGTTTTGGCACTTGAACCATATAAATTCCTAGTAAAGTGAGTCAAAAGCCTTGGGAAATCATTCGTCATCACAACGACATGTACATTCGTAACTGTAGAAATGGTTTGCATATTAAGCCAATACATTACAAGATCTGAGCTTTTCCCCCTTCCCTTCATAAACCCTCAATGACTGATCTTATTTAGTCTGGATAGCACCTTTTCTAGCAAAGCAAACTAATATCTTTGCAAAAACTTAGAGGTCAAAAAAACTCCAAAACTTTAAAGCCAACCCATAAACCAAAAAACGAGCTTAAAGAAGTGGTTCACTCAAGGTTATTTGATAAAATTATTGTTTAATAATGTATTTACTAAAAATATACATATATGAATAGAACTTCATTTAAAACATACATTAAAAGTTCTTTTAAAACCCCAATCACCTTTTTAAGGCAAGGTTTTTTAACACACAACTAATAGACACATGATCGTTCAAACCAGGAAAAATATATGAAGCAGTACGAATTTGGCAAAAAGGTTTGTCCACTTCTACCTTATCCTGCCAAGGACCACTCCTAATATCAAAATTGATTTTCTTAAGGACCGTAAATTTAAAATGATGGTCCGGAAGATCATTAATGTGCCTTGCCAGGGCGTTATTAAGATCAAGCCTATTTATAGCATAAACACATTCATAAATGCACTGCTTCACTTTCCTTTCGGTCTTACCGATATAAAAAGCAGCACATTTTTGACAAACAGTGGCGTACACAACACTTCTAGTTTCACAGTTGTATTTACCTGTCACATTATACATTTGGTCTCTTAGTTTAACTTTTGGGTCTGTACACACGTACCTACACTGCTTACATGCTCCACATTTACTCATCCTGAGGTTACGGTGACCGCTAGGTTTAGGCTTACTCTCCAAAAGTGCCTTCAAGTTATAACCTCTCTTAAATATCATTTTTGGACTGTCACCTAACTGTCCAAACAGAAAAAGGTCTTCAGCAATAAGAGCCCAATTCTTATGGACAACATTCCTAATCTTACTGTGGTCCAAACTAAATGTACACAAAAAACTAGTACAAAATGTTGTTGTTGGTCTGTGTCTTATTGGCCACAAACCCTTCACCTGGAGGAAGATTGCCAAAGCCAGACAGAATTGGTTTATAAAAAACAGACTGTCTTTTACCTATAACTTCAAATTTTATTTCTGAAACAAACCAAAAAGGATACCCCCTATGGAGAAACATCGTGCTCAAGTGTTCACATTCATCCAAAAAATCGTCCTCATCAGATATCATCCTAGCCGCCCTAACCATCTGCCCTTTCACGACAGCTTTCTTTTGGTGGTTAGGGTGGCAATTCATAAAATGAAGAAATGAGTTAGAGTAAGTAGGTTTTCTATAGATAACACTCTTATATTTTGAAGCAAAAAGATCCTTAATCAATAAAATATCTAAATAGTTAATACTAAATTCTTGTAGATTGTAAGTAAACTCCAAAAAATTTGTCATACTAGAAATACTATCCATAAACAATGGGACCCGAGATGGTGGTGCTTTCCAAATTAAGAACATGTTGTCCTGGTACCTAGTGTACCAGGCGACACATTCATCAAACAATACATTGGGAAACAGAAGAGTCCTTTCCCAATGAGCTAATACGCAATTGGCAAAGCTCGCACCACACGGGGAACCCATTGCTACCCCTGATTTCTGTAGATATATGTTACCATCAAATAGCATGAAATTGGAGTTTAGCACAATTTCTAGTAGTGTTTCTACCACATAAGTAGTGTTATCTTAGAGGTCTGTCTGTAACAAGGAGATTGGGCAATAACCGGATGGGTCTGTTACATCTTTCTGTGGATTAAGGATCATAAAGACACATGCTTGAGGCAACTCTTCTGGAAATTTCTGATTTTCATATCATCTTTATACAGGCTCACCAAGGGATTAATTAGCTCCATTTTAAATTTTTTACAGAATTTTGCCACAAACCCTTCTTCTGGTGATTTCCCAGATGCTAATGAATCTATAACCCAGAAAACACACTCTTGTTTGATAAGTTTACTCAGCTGTTCTTTATCCTGTGGAGATAATTGCGACATTACATGAGTTGGTCCATACTTTATGTGTGAAGTGGCAAAATAACCTCCTGGTCTTTAAGTATTGTGATAACCACTCCTCAGTGTCTAGCTTTACTTTTAAGTGCAACTAATTTAGGTGAGGTGAGCCCTTTGGTACATAAACAACTTATACTTACCCCATTTGATTTGTATTATATTATATAAAACTTGCCTGTAGTCTTTTTTAGCTTCTGCAATTTTGTCTATTGTTGGGCCTTCATTTTCCTGCTTTGCTTAACCTCAGCCTCTTGTTTTAATGCAGTGTTGACTTTCTTGCTTTACTGCTTTGTTATTTTTTGGTCACTTACAGTGTATCGTTTAATCAGTTTTCTCATGCTATATCATTTAAAATGTATCCACCTGTGACTGTCTAGCAGCATATCTCATGCTATATCATTTAAAATGTATCCATCTGTGACTATCTAGCAGCATATCTCATGCTACATCATTTAAAATGTATCCATCTGTGACTATCTAGCAGCATATCTCATGCTATATCATTTAAAATGTATCCATCTGTGACTATCTAGCAGCATATCTCATGCTACATCATTTAAAATGTATCCATCTATGACTATCTAGCAGCATATCTCATGCTACATCATTTAAAATATATCCATCTGTGACTATCTAGCAGCATATCTCATGCTACATCATTTAAAATGTATCCATCTGTGACTATCTAGCAGCATATCTCATGCTACATCATTTAAAATGTATCCATCTGTCGTTATCTAGCAGCATGCACTTTGTTCTGCCTTTCCCAAAACTTCTTAATCTTTGCCTTTGAATAATAAGGGGTCCATCTGTCATTGATGCCCTTCCTAATTTTGGCCCTTAAGGCTAATGTAATATGTAACACCGCAAGATCAGACAGATCATGTGACTGTATAGTGTCACATCTTTGATGTCTGCCATATCAGACAGATCATGTGACTGTATAGTGTCACATCTTATGTTCATAGGTTCATAGGTTTGTACTAGGCTATCTGCCCTAAGGCATTTATAAGCCTAGCCAGAGTGTATGTGGCTTACACCACCCCTTAGGATGAGAATACTACGCCCTTTCAGGGTTTAGTTTACTATGCCTCTGTCTAGTAGTGACACAGAGATGACCCCCGGGGTAAACCTACGATCTCCCATCCACTCGTCGAGATTTCTCTTGAATAGAGTCAGTGAGGGGCTCTGCCTAACATGGACTGGGATTCTGTTCCAGAGTGTAGGGAGCCTCTGGGTTATGAATCTGTCCCTCCAGCATGTCCTATTTATTTCTGTGTTGAGGTTTAAGTCACTTGTTCTCATGGCTCTGATGGATTTGGATTTTCTGAGGTGGAGCATGTCCATTAATCCAGGATTGGACATGGCCTTGTACGTCAGGCACAGATCACCTCTGAGTAGGCGGTATGTGACTGAATAGAGCTGGAGTTTTTTCAGTCGGGCAGCATATGACATATGTTTAAGACCCTTTATCCTCTTGGTGAGGAACTTTTGGGGTCTTTCCAACTGCTGCAGGTGTCGGGTGAGATACATCCCAAATGGGGCATTGTACTCAATCATTGGCCTGATAAGAGAAGAGTACAGGGGCACAATGACCTCTCTTGATGTAGATGTGAAACCCTTCATGATAAGGTGGGCAATATAGAAGGTCTTCCTAACCACTTTGGCAATGTGAGTGTCAAATGAGAGGTTACTGTCAACCTGGGTCCCTAGGTCCCTGATTACCTCTTCCGTACTAAATGGATTACCGCCTATGTGGTAATTTGTCGGTACCTTGTTTTTCCCAAAGGGTATGACTATACATTTTTTGGCGTTCATCTTAAGGCCATGGCTCTAGCACCAATTATCCATTTCTATGAGGCCTCTCTGAAGGATGTTTGTGTCCGCTGGAGTATCAATTATGGCGCCCAGTTTGCAGTCATCTGCGAACTTTGTCAGCCACAATCCTCCTATGTTTGCCTGTACCTTGGAAAAATAAATGCCGAACAAGAGGGGTCCCAGGACTGAGCCCTGTGGGACACCGCTTGTGACTGGCTTAGAGTCTGACATAGCTCCAGCAACTCTGACCCTGTAGGTTCTGTCCTTGAGCCAGTTTGCAACCCAACTTGTGACATATGGGTTTACATTTAAGCTGGTGAGTTTGTCTATGATGCCCAAGTGGGGTATTGTGTCAAATGCTTTTGCAAGGTCAAGGTAGGCTGTGTGAACTGCCTTACCCTCAACAATGGCCTTAGTGACTGTTTCAAAAAAGTCGACCAAGTTCAAAAGGCAGGATCTGCCCTTGACAAAGCCAAATTGGGTAGGATCCAATGTCTGTAGGTCCCCAATGTCTTTGTTTATGAGTTCCATAATGATCCTCTCCATAGCTTTGCAGACCAGGCTCGTCAAGCTTATGGGGCGGTAATTTCCAGGGTCCGTAGAAGCACCGCCTTTGTGAAGTGGGACCAGTGTTGGCGTACGCCACTCTTTGGGTACGTATCCTGTAGTAAGGCTAAGATTAAACAGCAGCCTTATGTGTGGGTTTAGTTACTCTTGAGTTCATGTAGCACACAGCCCGGGACACCATCCGGTCCCATTGATGCTGTGTTTTTAGCTTTAGAGAGGGTGGCTCTCACCTGGGCATCTGAGATGTTAGGGAGGCTACACTCTGCTGGGATAGTTATTTCTCCTTTTGGGGCGAGGAGGAGAAATTTGCACTGAACCTGTCTGCCAGAATGTTGGCAATGTCAGTGGGTTCAGTGTATTTTGTGTCATTTTGGACTAACTCTGAGCATATCTGGGAGTTTCCACCCAGGTTTCTAACATAGCTAAAGAAGGCCTTGTGATTGTCTTTTGTGTCTTTTGCGATTTTTCTCTCAAAGTTGGCCTTGGATGATTTTATGAGTGATCGTAGTTTTTGCTAGTACTGATCAGAGATGCCTTCCCTTTTAGGGATTTTGCTCTGTCATGTAGTAGCTTCCTCCTCCTGTTGTAAAGTTTGTTTATGGCTGGGGTCCACCAGACCGGGCACCTGCCTTTGGGGGAATGGGTCTTGGTTTTATTTGGGATTGCATGATCCATGCATTCTTGAAGGTGCCCATAGAAGGCATTTGCAAAGGATTCAGCAGTGTGGGTTGTGGTTTCCACTGGCCCAGGGGCCTTGAAGGATACCACTTCAGTCTTAAGAAGTGTGAAGTTTGCTTTTGAGAACTTCTTCACTGTGGTCTTTTGTGCAGGGGGTGGGGGCGGGATGTGGATTTCCAGTGAGATTAATTTATGGTCTGATCTTACCAAGGAGGGATATACTTCCGGTGTGGAGCATTTTGTCCCCATGTTTGTGATGATCAGGTCTAGTATATTGTCTCCTCTTGTGGGAATGGTGACTAGTTGTTCCATTGCATTTGAGTTTATGAATTCTAGGAACCTTTGGGCTAGGGTGTTGGGGCTTGAGTAATGTTCCCAGTCTATGTTTGGGTAGTTGAAGTCTCCCAAAATGATGGTATTTGGAGAGACATTCATACTCTCCAGTGTCTTCAGGAAGGCTGTGTGGGGTTCCTGAGTTTGAGAGGGTGGTCTGTAGCATGCTACAAACTGTAAGGCAGTTTTGCCTATCGTTAGTTGCACCTGGATAGTCTCCGATGCTTCGTGCGTTGCCACTAACCTGGAGGTGTGGGTATCTTTGATGAAAATGGATACTCTCCCTCCTTTTGTGGTTCAGTCCAGGTTTTGGGGCCGGAAAGCATGATATGAGGTAAAACCTGATAGTGCTGGGATGCTCTCAGGAGCCTTGAACCAGGTTTCAGTCACTGCACAGACATCGATATTCTCCATACTGAGGAGGGCTTCGAGGGCGTGCATCTTGAGGTTTAGACTTCTGGCATTGAGCAGCATTACCCTTAGTTTTTTTCCACTTGTGTTTTCTAGGGAGGTAGGTTTGTCATTTGAGCCTTGCCTAAAAAAGGCACTATGGGGGTGGCAAGAGCTTTGGCCAATATCCGGAAGCCCAGGGGTGACAGGTGCAAGCCATCCCTTGCGAAGCAGCGTGGCTTGTTAAGCATGTCATCCCAAGCAGACAGACATTGGATCCCCTTAGAATGACACCAGTAATTAAGCCAATTGTTAAAACTGATCATTTTGTCTTTGTACTGTGACATCATTCTTGGTGAGGGTAAGATGCTGCTCAGGGTCAGGGTCATACCGGCCTGGGCTACATAATCAGAGAGCTCCTCTATGTCTCTTTTCATGTAGTCCAGGGAGGTATGTCTCAGGTCATTCACACCGGCATGTACAATGACTGAGTCATATTTGTACTTGCTGTGGAGTGACCTGAGTGCTTGTGTTATGTGGCAGATTCTAGCTCCCGACAGGCAGCTTACTGTGACCTTTTCCTTGTTCAGTCTGGTGAGCGGGACGTCAGTGTGTCTGACTATGGAGTCACCTATTACAAGTGTGTCTGGCATGTTGTTTGGCCTTAAGGGCTGTGACTGTTTAGCACACTGACTTTGTGAACTATGTGTTGCATGTGCTATGTCTTGAGGTGGTGGTTGCTTGGGTGTCTGCTTTGGAGGCCTCTGTTGTTTTGGTAGATTTTTAATCAGCGCCTCCGAGTATGTTTTTGTGTGTTTATGTGTTTGGTTTGCTGTTGTGATAGTTCTATGTGAGACTGGGTTTGTGGTGTGCGTGGTTGGGTCTACTTCTAATGACCGAAACACCGATTCGCCGACAGTGAAATCACCGACGCCAGAAACCCGACAACACACAAACCCGACAACGCGAAACACCGAACACCATAACACCGACACACTACACGTAAACAACACAGTACACTACAACACATATCCACTAGCCCTAACCCAAACCCTAACCCTAAGGTCCGACACTACGCACACTCTCCTACCTGCACCTAACCTAACTCACTTACACACCCGAACCCCAAGCTCCGACACTACCGCACACTCTCCTACCTGCACCTAACCTAACTCACTTACACACCCCGAACCCCAAGCTCCGACACTACCACACTCTCCCTACCTGCACCTAACCCTAACTCACTTACACACCCCAACCCCAAGCTCCGACACTACCGCACTCACCTATCACACACCCTAACCCTACATCCCTGAGTATTGCACACTTACCTGTCGCTCCCTACTCCTAAATCCTCACTATCGCATACTTACCAGGTCGCTTACACATTCCTTGTCGGTCTTCCGTCTGTCGGGATTCGAGCGTGTCGGTCAACTGCGTTGTCGGTCGTTTCGTGTCGGTGATTTCACTGTCGGCGAATCGGCGTTTCGGTCATTAGAAGGAGACCCGCGTGGTTACCTTCTCCTCCTGACTGGTCTTGCCGGTACTGAATTGAGAGAGCTCAGCCTCCAGTTTGGCTATATAGTTGCATCTCTCACATATATTTGTATTTGTTGGGAGGAGGAGAGGGTTGTCTGTGTACATGAGGCAATTGTAACATTGCCTCAAGATTCCCAGATTCACCAGCTGAACAGGAGAGGACGCCAGCAACTGACCCTTTGACATGCTAGAAATAGTGAAAAAGATTGCTGTGTACTGAGTCAGAAATGACCTATAGGGAAATGGGTACTCAAGGGAATTTAGGTGAATGAAGTACTTTCTTTTGTTTAAGAGTGCTTTACCTGTATAAAAATGCTTAAGGAGCAAGTGCTGAGCTTTTCAGATAGAGTATAGGCTGTTTAGATTGCAAGTAGAACAGTTCTAAGGGAAAAATTGAAGAGCAGACTTGGCGGAGCCAGAAAAAGTTTAACCTTGTTTAACCGGCTGCTATACATACGACCGCAAAACCGTGCAAAGGCGGATTTTAAGCAGTGAACTACAAAAGAGCTAAGAATGGTCCCAAACAACCAATTACTACAGCTTCTTGTGCTGAGGTCACTTCCCCCAAGGACAGGTAGGCTGCTCAAGGCTCCCCACTCCCACTGGTGAGCAAAGAAACTTCCTTCTATCCAAGTAAGGTAATGGACAACACAGGAACTACACCACAGCCCAGAATACAGCAATGCCTGTATACTGGTCTAAACTAGTCAAGAAAGGCGGGAAAACAAGGATTAGTTTTTTGTTTTTTTTGTAGAAATACACAGAAAATGCAGAGACAGTGATAAATTAGTTACACATGCTAGCACACTTTAGTGGGCAGCCTCCAAAGTTAAATTAAACAAACAAACAAGCAAACTTTTGATTAAATTCAACTAAATGTAACTTTAAGTGCAGATTTAAAAATAAATGCAGTAATCAGAAAAAAAAACAGTTCAGGCTAGTTTAAAGTAAGCAACAGAGCTATTTCCAGTGAAAAAAAAGCAAATATACTTAAATCCAGAAGGTAGTCGCTTTTTTGAGTTCCTTGCTGCTAGGACCACTCTGTAAACCCACGTGGAGCTTGTCTGAGCAGTATAGCCAGAAAAAAATGCCCAGAGGCAGATTTAAGCAGTGAACTACAAAAGAGCTAGGAATGGTCCCAAACAACCAATTACTACAGCTTCTTGTGCTGAGGTCACTTGCCCCAAGGACAGGTAGGCTGCTCAAGGCTCCCCACTCCCACTGGTGAGCAAAGAAACTTCCTTCTATCCAAGTAAGGTAATGGACAACACAGGAACTACACCACAGCCCAGAATACAGCAATGTCTGTATACTGGTCTAAACTAGTCGAGAAAGGCGGAAAACAAGGATTATTTTTTTGTTTTTGTTTTTGTAGAAATACACAGAAAATGCAGAGACAGTGATAAATTAGTTACACAGGCTAGCACACTTTAGTGGGCAGCCTCCACAGTTAAATTAAACAAACAAACAAGCAAACTTTCAATTAAATTCGACTAAATGTAACTTTAAGTGCAGATTTAAAATAAATGCAGTAATCAGAAAAAGACAGTTCAGGCTAGTTTAAAGTAAGCAACAGAGCTATTTCCAGTGAAAAAAAGCAAATATACTTAAATCCAGAAGGTAGTCGCTTTTTGAGTTCCTTGCTGCTAGGACCACTCTGTAAACCCACGTGGAGCTTGTCTGAGCAGTATAGCCAGAAAAAAATGCCCAGAGGCGGATTTTAAGCAGTGAACTACAAAAGAGCTAGGAATGGTCCCAAACAACCAATTACTACAGCTTCTTGTGCTGAGGTCACTTCCCCCAAGGACAGGTAGGCTGCTCAAAGCTCCCCACTCCCACTGGTGAGCAAAGAAACTTCCTTCTATCCAAGTAAGTTAATGGACAACACAGGAACTACACCACAGCCCAGAAAACAGCAATGCCTGTATACTGGTCTAAACTAGTCGAGAAAGGCAGGAAAACAAGGATTATTTTTTTTTTTTTTGTTTTTTTTTTTGTAGAAATACACAGAAAATGCCGAGACAGTGATAAATTAGTTACACAGGCTAGCACACTTTAGTGGGCAGCCTCCACAGTTAAATTAAACAAACAAACAAGCAAACTTTCGATTAAATTCGACTAAATGTAACTTTAAGTGCAGATTTAAAAATAAATGCAGTAATCAGAAAAAAACAGTTCAGGCTAGTTTAAAGTAAGCAACAGAAGCTATTTCCAGTGAAAAAAAGCAAATATACTTAAATCCAGAAGGTAGTCGCTTTTTCGAGTTCCTTGCTGCTAGGACCACTCTGTAAACCCACGTGGAGCTTGTCTGAGCAGTATAGCCAGAAAAAAATGCCCAGAGGTGGATTTTAAGCAGTGAACTACAAAAGAGCTAGGAATGGTCCCAAACAACCAATTACTACATCTTCTTGTGCTGAGGTCACTTCCCCCAAGGACAGGTAGGCTGCTCAAGGCTCCCCACTCCCACTGGTGAGCAAAGAAACTTCCTTCTATCCGAGTAAGGTAATGGACAACACAGGAACTACACCACAGCCCAGAATACAGCAATGCATGTAAACTGGTCTAAACTAGTCGAGAAAGGCGGGAAAACAAGGATTATTTTTTTGTTTTTTTTTTGTAGAAATACACAGAAAATGCAGAGACAGTGATAAATTAGTTACACAGGCTAGCACACTTTAGTGGGCAGCCTCCACAGACAGACCATGTGACTGTATAAAGTCACATCTTTGATGTTTGTCATACTTCCCTATTTATTATCTACATGTCAAATCTACTTATGACCCCTCCAGGTCCCATATGTGTATAATGATTAACAGATTAAGTTCTCTCCATATATCTAATGTCTAAATCAAAGAGTACAACAGTAAGTTCTTTCCTCACCTTTGGCAGCCATCCTTGTCCTGTTAACAGTTTATCTATCTGAGACATCTATCATTACATTAAAGTCTCCTCCCAATAAATTCATGCTATGTTGGACAACATTAGCATACTCTGCCTGCTTAAAGTGCTTAAGTGGATTAGTTTCATCCTCTTTTAACCAGTACATGTGGCCGAAGTGAAGCTTCTCTCTACTGATATTGATGGACATATTATCTATCACCCGTGTCTGCCATGAATTGTTTTTTCCACTCTCCAATACAGAGACATTCTCGATAGGATAACCACCCCTCTTTTGGTTTTAATGACAAAGGAAATATGATAACTGCTAGCCCATATAGGAAAGACTTTGATAACCACCTGGTGCTTAATTTATGTCTCTTGCAATATTGCAAAGTGTGGATTTAACCTGCCCAAATCCTGTAGTACTACCTAAGTTTTCCAGGGGGTAGGCATTCCTTTCATATCCCTTCTGTCTTCATTTCTTACATTGCATTACCTTGACACCTGTTTGGTAGCTTCACATTCCTCCCTGTTCCACTTTCCAGACATTCTCATCCAGCTCCGCTGCTTTTAAAACTTTGTGGGCTAAGTGCAACTGGAGTAGATAATATCACGTTAAGTTACTAAACCAAGTCACTAAATCCTCTCTACCTGGGTATGTATTAATAACGCATTTGGTAAAATACTTATACACCTGTTAAGGGACATGATCTAATGCACAGTAACTCCCCAGACAAAATATCCCTCCAGCAGTTACACACTAGCCCAGATTAAACTCTGGCAGATATACTGTTACACTGTTTCATTCAGTGTATCATTCTGACCTATCAAATTCAATTAATACTTGAACTATATACACATATGCCCTTCCTAGATTACTTAGCATACGTACACAGACTTAATTATGGTCTTTTAGCAAACACTGTTACCTTTAAATGTATTATGACATCCAATACTTAGCTTGTCCAAAACTAAGTTTCAGTCAGGTCCATTTCTTTCCAATGGAGTATCACCCTAGGTCTGCACTATCCTGTTGTGTTTTTCCAGCTGCATTTCTGGGGTCATAAATGCCATCTCATCTAGCTGTGCATTGAAATGATGGATAACTTTGGCCCATCTGCCTGTCACTTATCACTGATTGTCTATTTCTACCTTTTGTACCATAAAACTCTCTTGAATGGTCCATAATTGTAGGTCACAGTTGGAGGTAATATTCTTTATTTACTGTATATCTAAACAGCATCTTTCACTATGTTAGACAGGGTACTACTGACAATCTTCAGAAATTGTTAAGCATTCCAGCCATACCTCTCAAATGTCCAGATATCTGCAAAATGTCAGATTTTTGCCTCATAGTTTTGGTCCCTCTCTCATAAAATTTTTGTTTTTCTGGAAAATCATTCAGGACTGAAGTCAGAAAATAATGAGACATTTTGAGTTTCAGACTTTAAACGCTTCAGAAAATTAATGATAATGCAAAACCTCTTATTCTATCCACTTTTTAAGTTTATAAAAGCAATATTTAAGAATTGCCCCTATTTTGTGGTCTTAGTTTCCCCAATATTTATGGCTTTGCCCAGATTTCTTGTGCTAAGGGGTTAAGAGGTATGATTCTAGTGCCATAACTGTTTTCTTCTGTCCATGATGTACTAGTCAACCACAGAGCCCTTTCTTTGCAGTTTTGGACTTACAATCCACTCAGTTACTTCTCTTTTCTTTTCTAATACATTTGGTCAAGTAAATTAAACTCTGCGTGTGGCCATTCATCACATATGGTTTACTATCTAAATTGCAAAAGGCAAAACAATTTCCGTTCAAAATTTTGAAGTAAACCATCAAAACCAGAATCTCGACCATGTCACAATGTCGACTCGACAGAGTCGACATTGTCTTCGAAAATATGTGATATCCATATAGGAGCTTCATGTAAATGAAACTCCTATACAACATATCATATTTTTGCAGAGGGGCAACCCCCCTGCACCCCTACACCCCCTGCTAAGAATATATTCCAACTCCGAGATCACACTACAGTAGTAATATGGATGAATTTCCAAACTTCACTGTATAGTGATCTCCATACAGTTTGTCGAACACACTTATGTGAATGCATTCACATAAGTGTGTTCGACTTTGCAATTCACTTAACATTTCATGGATGACAATCTGACTTTTGGCATAATACCTGCTGTGAGATTGTCGTTCGCACAAATGATAGTAAACCATCACGTATTGTTGTGGGACCAAATATCCATCTATTCATAAGCCTTTTTCTCATTTATTTGCACATGGGGTCAGGGTGTCATTTCAACAGTGACAACCACCTAAAGCCAATGTTTACACTGCCAGGTGGCTAGTCCTGCCACAGTAGTTCTTTCACACCATTTACACCCACCTATGGCCAATTTAGGGTGTCTAATCCACCTACTGCATGTTTTTGGAAAGTGAGAGGAAACTAGAGTGCCCAGAAGAAACCCACATGAACACAGGGAGGATGTGCACACTCCTCACAAGAAACACTTCTGCCAAAAATCAAACTGGGGAGTTTCTTGCTGTGAGGTGACAACACTAGCCTCTGTGCTACTGGCTGCGCCTGTGGGACAAGACATACTGTAGCTTACTCCCTCAGCAGGGAAAGCCAGCAAGGATTATTCATCTAACTCCACACACTTACCCAAGTTCACCCCAAGAAAAACAAATTATTACAAATAGAGATAAAAGTATCATAAAAATAGATTTATTTTACCTAACAGAATAGTTAAATAATGTAGTCTCTGTCCTCCCAGGCTGGTTACTGCCTGTGTAGATGGAGGGACACCAGTTATTTATCAGATTTTGTAAATGTTTATATCATTAAAATATTTCCATCTTTGTTAAAGGAGATTTTGGTTATCCCAACGCTCAAAAAAACAATCTTTGGACAGCAACTATATGCATAAAAGACACAAACAATGCACCTTCTCTTTTTAGGTAACGCTAGTGAAACGTTGTACATGGCATGAATTCTAGTGAAATGTCAATGGTCTCATGAACACATATCAGCCTGAACGTCTGCACTGGACACAGTCCCCTGATTGTCCTTATCAGGGAAGGAAATGAGCTTTGAATGGCTACAGATCAATGTTATTTTATTGTTGGCCTTGCTGAACCTCTCTGCAATATTTGGCACTCTAGATCATGATACCCCTTTTGAATGCCTGCATTCTTACTGTGATCTCTTTGCTGTGGTACTAGATAGGGTTGCCTTGCCTTCTAGATTTCTGGAGATGCTCAGGGTAATTTCAAGTGTAAAGGTAATTTCACGTGGGAATACACCCTGGTCTTATACTCTGAAATTTGGAGGACTGCATGGTGTATCTTGTGTCTGCTATTCTTCACAGTGTTTATTTGGCCCCTTGAGGCTATTAGTAGAAGGGGGGGGTTATTTACCCCTGCTAAAGCTGAGAATACACTGCTTTGCATCTCCTTCTTCAGTAACAAATATTCTCCAGCAGGGGATTTGGGGACTATTCCTTCATAGTTTGCTATCAACAAAATGAAACCAAACATGTCTTAGATGGAGACGTTGCCTGTGCATACAATTTTGATGCTTCTATCTCATACTTCTTATGGCAGCAGTAGGCTGATGTTTGGGTCATAAATTGCAGAATCTTGGTGCTGCCCATAACAGCTGCTAACACTTGCTGTCATTATGTCATTTTTATGTAAAGAAAATCACTAGAATGAAGCACTTGATAACTCCTGAGGATCATCCATTAGTATCTATCCTTCATATCCTCCTGCCTTGACTATTGCAGTGCCGTTAAGTTTGAGCTTCCTGAATCTAAAATTGATTGGCTACAGCTGAAGTTCAGCATTACTGTAACTTACTGGTATATGTTATTATCACTGTTACCACCATATTGCTCGCGATAATTCAGCAGCACGGTGATTTACTCTTTTTACAACTGTTAATACCATATTATTTGCAAGAATTCATCTGCTTTGTTACTTACTGTTATATCATTACCACTGTTACCACTACATTATTCCCAAAAATTTAGCACTGCAGTTAGTTGCAAATGATGTCATTAGCAGTTACTACCATTTTACTCCCAATTCCTTTTAGGCACCTCTTTACTAAGGCCATACAGCAGATACTAATGCAGGCAAAAAAAAAAACTGCTCCTAGAAAAGCATATATTAACAAATGGAAAAGATTTTCTAGTTGGTCCCAACAGCATAACCAGCAGCCATTCAGGGCTAGTTGTTCTTTGGTTTTACAATGTTTGTATGACTTACTATCCTATGGCCTTTCTTACTCCTCTGTCAAGGTGCATTTATCAGCCATTTCAGCATGTCTGCCCATGGATTCTCCTCTTTCAAAGCAGTTTCATGTCAAAATGTTTCTGAAATAGGTTTGCATAAGAGGTCTCAAAAAAAATGGTGGCCCTACCTGGGGAAGCAAGCACATGCTCCATTTTAACTAGCTAACCTGGCTGACTTCAGCTGCTTAACATAGCAAATAGTTTTGCAAATTGCTGTATCTCTGCAAGAAGAGTATCTGAGTTGCAAGCTCTTATGGTGAATTAACCCTACTTTATGTTCCTTACGGACAGGGTTTCTTTGAGAACTAATCCTTCTTTTATGCTTAAAGCAGTATCTGAGTTTACTTTGAGCCAAACTACCCGTCTCCCCGTCTCCCCGTTTTCAAGCCAGAAATGAAAATAACACTCCGTATCTTGAATGTTCACAGAAAGCGCAGCTACTATCTTCACAGAACTAAATCTTTCACATCTTTGGATCAATTGTTCATTTCTTGTAAAGGTAAGAAAAAGGGACAACCTGTGTCAAAACAGACTATTTCAGATTGCTTGTCTAAGGCTATCATTGCAGCAAAACTATTCCAGACATGGTAAAGGCCCATTCCACAAGGACATTTGCTTCATCTGTGGCTTTTTGGAAAGGATTGTTTTCTAAAAGTATTCTAGAAGCAGTGACTTGGTCCTCTTTATACACTTATACAAAGCACTATATGCTTGATTCCTCCTCTAAGCCTGGATAAGGCTTTGCTAGGACCATTCTCCAGGGGCTGCTGGACTCTTCTCCTTCCACCTCCCACATGTGGTAAGCGCGGTCATCTACCCATATAGCTAAGGCTGCTGCAGCAGTGATCAGTATGATGAACATAACACAGCTGTGTAAGTAAACTTACTATAACAGTAGACAGCGTGGCACCCAAACATGCCTTACTTAGCTCAGCTTGAGCAACCTGACAGTTTGGAAGAGCTGGTCAGCTTGTTATATTCTTGTTAGGATATGACACAGATAGCTAAGGCTACTGCAGCAGTGATCATTTGAACATCTGCTGCTATGTCAAGTTTACTTACACACCTGTACTTAGTTTACTTACACACCTGTACTTTTTATTATCCCAACACCTGCTGCTGTGGTAAGTTTACTATCATTCCAACACCTGCTGCTGTGGTAAGTTTACTTACACACCTGTACTTTTATCATTCCAACACCTGCTGTTATGGTAAGTTTACTTACACACCTGTACTTTTATCATTCCAACACCTGCTGCTGTGGTAAGTTTACTTACACACCTGTACTTTTTATTATCCCAACACCTGCTGATGTGGTAAGTTTACTTACACACCTGTACTTTTTATCGTCTTTAACACTTTTCTTTCTTGTAGTTTCTCTGTTCCAGGCACTTTGTCTGAAGTACTTCATCTTATCCAGAGATTTTCATTATTGTACTGATATTCCTGATTTGATTTACTTTTCTTCTACTGCTAGTTTGAAATGTTTCCTATTTGTCTTTTTCTAAACTGGACTCTGTCTCCTTTTAAAGCATCTTTATGAAGGTTCTTTATGTTTGCCCTTTAGTCCTGCTTGCAATCCTTTTTAGTTTCATAGGTTCATAGGTGTTTACTGGGCTACCGACCACAAGAGGATTTTTAAGCCTAGCCATGCATCCCAAGTCTCTGACAAGTTCTGATTCTCTTGATAAGTGTAAGCAGGGGCCTGGGAGATGAACCATTTACAGGTTACCCATGTTCATTAGAGATATAGGTGCCAAACCTGGGATGAATTTCCGGTTTCCCATCCAATTGTCCAAGTTGCACTTGAATTGGGTTAGGAAGGAACTCTGCTTCACATGGATGGGAAGCCTGTTCCATAGATGGTGTAGTCTCTGAGATACATATGTATCTCTCCTGCAGGTCTTATTTATAACACAGGCAATGTTTAAGTCTTCAGAATAGGTAATTCTGCTGCTGTTTGTTTTGTAGATATGCAGGAGGTCCATCAGAGTGGGGTCTGACAATGCCCTGTATGCAGGCATAGATCTCCCCTCAAAAGCCTGCAGTAAACAGAATACAGAGATAGGGCCTTGAGGTGATCTGCATAGGGCATATTATTTATGCCCGGTATTCTTTTAGTGAGGAACCTCTGTGGATGTTCCATTTGTTGGATATGTTTGGTTAGGTACATACTAAAGGGGGCATTGTGCTCAATGACAGGTCTGATGAATGCTAAATACGGGAGAATAATGACTTCCTTGGACTTAGATGTCATACCTTTGTTTATAAGTTAAATGCGTGATGATCAAAGTCTTGATTACTATCCATGTGTATCCCTAAGTCCCTGACTACAGGGTCAACTCTAAGGGTATGTTGTCAATATGATAGTTACTAGAGGTGGATGACATCCCAAAGGATATTATTATGCATTTCTTGGCATTTAGTTTTAGTCCATGGCTCTGACACCAGTTGTCTGTCTGTGTCAGCCCCTCCTGGATAACATTTGTGTCAGTATGAGATTCAATGACAGCTCCTAATTTGCAATCATCTTTAAATTTAGTCAGCCAGAGACCACTGACATTGGCCTTGACATTTGAGAAGTAAATGCCAAAAAGGAGCGGTCCAAGGACTGATCCCTGAGGGGCTCCACTTGTGACTGGCATCTTTGTAGAGGTGGACTCCCAAATTCTAACTTCCTGGGTCCTGTCTGTGAGCCAGTTGGCTATCCATCAGGTGACATAGAGGTTTGTGTCTAACCTTTTGAGTTTGTCAACAATACCCGAGCAGGATATTGTGTAAAATGCCTTGACCAGGTCGAGGTAGGCAGCGTGAATGACTTTGCCCTCATCCATTGCTTTGGCGACCTTCTCGAAGAAGTCCACCAGGTTGAGTAGGCATTATCTGCCCTTGATGAAACCAAACTGGGCTGGGCCCAATGTCTGAAGGTTTACTGTATCTCAGTTGATCATCTCCATGATAATTCTTTCCATGGCTTTACATATAAGGCTAGTGAAACTTATGGTTCTGTAGTTTCCAGCATCTGTAGAAGGCCCACCTTTGTGTAGAGGGATGCTTGTTACCTTTTTCCATTCATGAGGCATGAAGGCTGTTTGGAGGCTACAGTTAAATAGTAATTCCAGAGGCCCTGATAGGTCATGGTTCATGCTATTAAAAAGGCATCCTGGGATTTTATCTGGGCCCATTTATGCAGTGTTCTTGGTCTTGGAGAGAGCATTAAGGACCTGTTCCATAGTGATAGTAGGGGGAGTTATATTTGATAATATTTCCTGATGGAAGGTTGAGGGAAAATGAGAGGTAAAGCTGGAGTTGAATTTATCAGCCAGGAGGTTTGCTATATCTTCTGGCTCAGTATAGGTGGCTCCATTTACAATGAGCTCTACACACAATTGTTCATAGGTTCATAGGTTCATAGGTTCATAGGTTCATACTAGGCTATCTGCCCTAGGGCATTTATAAGCCTAGCCAGAGTGTGTTTGGCTTTCGCCATCCATTTTAAATTAATTTTGCTATGCCCTTTTTCGAGGTTAGTATACTGTGTCTCTGTCTAACAGTGACACAGAAGGATACCCGGGGTAAACCTACGATCTCCCATCCACTCATCAAGATTCCTCTTGAAGAGAGTTAATGAGGAACTCTGCCTAACCTGGACTGGAATTTTATTCCAGAGTGAAGGGAGCCTCTGGGTTATGAATCTGTCCCTCCAGCATGTCCTATTTATTTCAGTGCTGAGGTTCAATTCTCTCAAGCGCATAGCTCAATGGGATTTGGATTTTCTGAGGTGCAGCATGTTCATTAATTCCGGGTTGGACATGGCTTTATACGTCAGGCACAGATCACCTCTGAGCAGGCGGTATGCCACTGAGTAGAGCTGGAGTTTCTTTAAACGGGCAGCATATGGCATCTGTTTGAGCCCTTTGATCCTCTTGGTGAGGTACTTTTGGGGTCTTTCCAGTTGCTGCAGGTGTCTGGTAAGGTACATCCCAAAAGGGGCATTGTACTCAATTATGGGCCTGATGAGGGATGAGTAAAGAGGCATGATGACCTCCCCTGATCTAGATGTGAATCCCTTCATGATTAGGTGGGCTATATAAAATGTTTTTCTAACCACTTTGGCCACGTAGTTGTCAAATGAGAGATTGATATCAACTTGGGTCCTCAGGTCCCTAATTACTTCTTCTGTACTTAATGGATTACCATCTATGTGGTAATTTGTGGGCACTTTGTTTTTGCCAAAGGGATGACTATACACTTTTTGGCATTTAGCTTGAGGCCATGGCTCTGGCACCAGTTGTCTGTTTCTATGAGGCCCTTTTGGAGGATGCTTGTGTTGGCTGGAGAGTCGATTATGGTGCCCAGTTTGCAGTCATCTGCAAACTTGGTCAGCCACAGTCCTTCCGTGTTGGCCTGTACCTCCGAGAAATATATACCGAACAAGAGAGGTCCCAGGACTGAGCCTTGTGGGAAGCCACTTGTAACTGGTTTGGAGTCTGACATGGCTCCAGCAATTCTAACCATGTGGGTTCTGTCCTTGAGCCAGTTTGCAACCTATCTAGTGACATAGGGGTTTATATTTAAGCTGGTGAGCTTATCTATAATGCCCGAGTGGGGTATTGTATCGAAGGCTTTTGCGAGGTCCAGGTAGGCTGTGTGGACCACCTTCCCCTCGTCAATGGCCTTGGTGACTATTTCAAAGAAATCAACCAGGTTTAAGAGGCAGGATCTGCCCTTAAAAAAGCTGAACTGGGTAGGATCCAGTGTCTGTAGGTCCTCAATATCTTTATTTATGAGGTCCATGATGATCCTTTCCATAGCTTTGCAGACCAAGCTAGTCAGGCTTATGGGGTGATAGTTTCCAGGATCCGTTGAGGCACCACCTTTGTGGAGAGGGACCACTGTTGCTGTATGCCACTCTTTGGGTACATATCCTGTAGTAAGGCTGAGATTGAACAGTAGTTTTATGTTTGGGTTTAGCTCTTCTTGGAGTTCATGTAGGACGCAGCCCGGGACAATATTGCCTTTGAGGTTGTGGACATAGCTAAAGAATACTTTGTGGTTGTCCTTTGCCTGGAAGGCCAAACTTACCTCATATTTGACTTTGGTAGACTTTATTTGTCCTCTGAGTTCTTTGTTTAGTTTAATAAGAATGCTTTTATCCTGCTGGGTGCTGTACCTCCTAATTTTGCCATGATTTTCTTCCTCCTGTTATACATCTGACTGATTTTGTGATTCCACCAGGGTGGCTTGTTTTTTGAGTTAGTTCTGTTCTTCTTCCTGGTAGGTACAGCTGCCTCTATTCAACTATTAACATGCTTTACGGGGTTTCTGTGATCAGTTCTGCATAGGCAGAAGTGTTCTCAGGATTTATAGGGGCTTGAAATTTTTCCAGGTTCTCACTTAATAGCAGGAGGTCAGCCTTAGAATACTTCCTGAATATTCCAGGTTTAGCTGGGGGTCCAAATTTTATTTTTACTTCAAAGAAGACCATTTTGTAGTCTGACCTTACCAGTTAAGGCATTACAGTAAGGGGTGTGCAGCAGTTTCCCATATTAGGGAGGACCAGATCCAGCATGGTTGAACCTTTGGTTGGTGTACTGACTATCTGGTCCAGTGAGTTTGGTCTACAAAATCCAAGAATCTCTGTGCATGTACATTTGGTGTCATATAGGATTCCCAGTTAATAGTGGGGTAATTAAAGTCACCCATAAATTTGGTATTGGGTTGGATGGTTAGTGCTTCTAATACATTTAAATACATGGTTTGGGTTTCCTGGGTCATAGAGGGGGACCTATAGCTTGCAAGGAAGTGCTATTGGATTTTACCTATGGTGATTTGTACATGGATCAGCTCAAGTACATTGTCCTGTTTTACCAGTCTTGATATAAATTTAGTTTTGATGTAAATAGAGACACCTCCACCTTTAGTCCCTGCCTGTGAAGTAGCTGGCCTAAATGTATGGAAGGCATTATAGCTTTGCACTGTTAATGTGCTCTCTGCAGCTATAAACCATGTCTCAGTGACCACACAGACATCAGCATTCTCTAGGGTAAAGAGAGCTTCCAGGGAGTGGAGTTTTTTGTTTTGACTCCTAGCATTGAGCTGTAATACCTCTGGATTTTCTTGGTTTTTACTTGCTATGTTGGAAGTACTTTCAGTTTGGCATTGCCTAAAAAGGCACTATGGGGGAACACAATGTTTTAGCGAATATTTGAAAGCCTAGAGTAGAGAGGTGCAGACCATCCCTGACAAAGCAGCATGGTCTGTTGATCATCTTCTTCCAGGCTGACAAATATTGCATCTCCTTAGAATGACACCAGAAGTTAAGCCAATTATTAAAGTCAATCAACTTTTGTTCGTATTGTGGCATCATCCTTGGAGAAGGTAAAATGCTGCTCAATGTTAGGTTCATATCAGCCTGAGACACATATTCTGAGAGCTCAGTGATGTCTCTCTTTATATAGTCTAGGGAGGTATGTCTCAGGTCATTTACTCCCATATGGACTATGACTGAGTCATATTGGTAATTGCGGTGCAGTGACCTGAGTGTGTGTGTGTAATGTGATGGATCCTAGACCCTGATAAGCAACTGACTGTAACTTTCTCCTTACTCAGCCTGGTGAGAGGGACATCAGTGTGTCTCATGATGGAGTCTCCAATGACTAGAATGTTGGATTGTATGGTGACTTGCCTTATGGGCTTAGAGGTAGAGGCTCCATGAGATGTAGCTCTATGTGTTGATGTGGGTGTTGTTTTGAAAGAGTGCATTTGGGGCTGCTGAGGGTATTTGTTATGTGTATTTCATCTAGAAGGTCTTTGTGGTTTAGGAAGGTTACATTTAAGTGCTTCAGTATATGCGGGTCTATATGTCTGCTTTGAATTTTGCATGATGGGTGCAGAGTGTGTACTACTGACAACCTTATTGACATTAGGAGTACTTTTATGTGGGAACTTTGCCTCCAGTGAAATTTTGTAATTACATCTCTCACATACCATATCAGTTTGTTTGAGAATTAACTGGTTGTCAGTAAACATGAGACAATTTCTACATTGCCTCAGGATGCCCATATCCACCAAGCTGGTAATGGAGACAGTAGAAAAGTTCATATCCATGACAACAGACCCTTTTTTATTGATTAGACTGTTGGAGTGAGAATATCAGTCACTGTCAGAAGTATCCAGTTTGCAACTATGTGGACAATGCTTGTCACTGCAAACTAGTCGTCC
Source organism: Protopterus annectens (assembly GCF_019279795.1). NCBI lineage: Eukaryota > Metazoa > Chordata > Ceratodontiformes > Protopteridae > Protopterus > Protopterus annectens. The sequence goes on from NC_056745.1 coordinate 26,060,167, forward strand.
TGTGTACAACTAGGTATTGGAGAAATTTCAATTGTGTTTTTACTGGAAAAATGTCACTTAAGGTGTCTGAGTCTGTACAAAGCACTGCCAAACATTTGAGGGGAAACTAATACGTAGACCTAGAAAATTTAAGGATGAAGTATTTAGGCAGATATTCTGAAGTTAGAAAGAAATCAAGCAGCACTTACCGAAAACAAAGAATTAGCTTGTCAAGAATGATGAAAAGAAGAGAGTCGCATGAATGGCTACTGCCTGGCTACTGCTAATGCTGGTCTCAGCACAGCTTCACTCTGTTGGGATACAATACTCTTTTGCTTCTTCTCTCACCAGAAGCAAAGTGTTAGCACCAATCCCAAGGAGAGAAGCAGGCCACACCCTGTTTGGTGATCCGCAGTCTTGTCCCAGATGATGCAAGGGTCTGTAGGCTTGTAGCCTTTCTCTGGTAGATGCCTTGAATACCAACCAGAACAAACAGCTACATTAAGCACAGACCCTCACTCTTCATCCCGAAACAGTCAGGAATCAATGCACTCTGCTCCTACTCTCACCAGGATCAGAATATAAGCACAGATTCCAAGCTATCACATATAAATCAGTTATTAGGCTTTCTGGTGATCAGCAGTCTCCAGAAAATAATTTCCCTGTACTCACCACCAGGACAAAACCAAAGTATTAATCCCAAGATGACTACTGAGAGGCAGAATGTGGGCTCTCCAATAACAGGTGTTCTTGCAATAGATGCTAAAAGGTAAGATGAAAAAAAATGTTTATCCTAAACACTGCAGTGTGCACTAATCAGTTAGATATGAAAGTTGGTAACTTAACTTTTAGCTGTCTAAAAAGTTAAGTTATAGTGGAGTGCCACTAGTTTTAAAAGTGCAAGATAGAGTGAAAGGGGTTGGGCACTTTTGTATTCTGGTACTGTGGAATACAGAAGGATGTGCAATAAATTTGAATAGTTGAAGGGGAGTGATTTCACAAAATGATAGTCTTGTGCTTATTCATATTAACCAGTAAAAGCAGAGAGGAAATGAGATATATGGTCAAATTAACATAAGGGGCAGGCAACTAGAAAGACAGTGGTGTTTAAGAACACGGCAGTATTGTGGGGGGTCCTCTCTGACTCACAACAGACAGAGCTGTAGTCTCTTTTCAAGTTTTAATATGCAGTTAAAAGCAGAATACAAGTAAACACGATGTAAAGAAAACAATTCACAGAATAAAAATAGAATAAGGCAATAAAGTAATACAAAATGCAAGAAATAAAAAGCAAACTAACCTTTTCCTTACAGCAAGCTGTGGCAGAGTCTGGGTGAGCCTTTCCGCTAAGTGAATTAACACAAATCGTTTATTGTCTTCGCCTGTAATATTTTCCATTCTTTACGAATTTGCTCCCTCAGATGTCAATTTGCTACAATTATTATCTTGCATTTTTTCTAACTTTCATATTATAATTTCATAAGTTTGTAATTTTGCAATTTGTATAATTTGTATTTTTCTGGAGCTTTTCTCCCCAGGACTCCATTGAAAACAGGCTCCTCATGGCCCAATGCACCATCCTGGCAAACAAACTGTAAATAAAATAAATAAATAAATAAATTATCCCTAGGAGGCGCTTGTGACACATTGTTCATAGGTTTATACCTTCATAGTTTAGTGCTAGGCTATCTACGCTTATAGGCCAATTTAAGCCAACCCAAATTTCCCAGTCAGTTTGGAGTTTAGATTATCCTTACCCCTTTAAGACTGGATTCACATTTAACACAGTAATTATTGCTGGACATCTATAAGGGCCATGCATGTGGCATTTATCATTTAGTAACTGCCTCTGTCCATGAAAGTAGGAGACAACCCTTGGGTAAGTATCCTATTTGATATCCATAGTTGCAAGTTATGCTGGATATGGACAGGGATGGGTTTTGTTTTATGTGGATAAGGACTCTGTCCTAGAGCAGTGGTATCCTGTGATGAATATACCTATCTCTCCAGATTGTGCAGTTAAAGTTGCAGAGGAGGTTTAGATCTCCAGACCAAGTACTGTTGTTCTTTAACATTACACTTCCATACTTCCATTCTCCTTCATCGAGACCCTGTACTTTGGGGGGGGGGGTGTTCTAATGATTATGAAATATGCTTTGTTGATTTAAACTTTAAGATTATCATTGGAGGAGACTGAATGCTTTTTCATAGACATTTATAGCTATTATCATTGCTCCTGTATGTTATGGTGTTTCTAAAAAATGATCAGAAAATATATACTCAGTGGAGTGTAAACTGTATGCCTTGATGTATCTTTCCTTTCCTTGCATCTAAGTTTACCAGTCCTTTATCCCATCTCAGATGCAATATCCTCTCTTGTATTCGTTTTCCTACTTCATAGGTTAGTACTAAGCTAACTGCCCTTGCGAGCCATTTTAAGCCTAGCCAATTATCCCTAGGCAAACACCTTAACCATTAGGCCACCCTCCCAACCCATGGAATATCCTGTCCTCATACCTACATAGTACAGCATCAGTATTGTCTCCTTTATACCACATGAAGGTACGCAGCCAGCTACATCTGTCCTAGATGAAGCAATTCCCAAGGTGACATATTTTATTGCAGATTGGTATATACTACAAGCTGGAAGAAATGGTTGCAACAATGAGTGTGAGGTTCATGAAACTATGTGTTTTCATATATGTACAGTGTAAACAATATGGCATTGTGCATGTATCAGTATGTGTGGATGAGGATGTAACAGTGCATGTGATTGTGGATGTAATGATCTGTGTGGCTGTGCATGTAACAGTGCTTGTGGCAGTGCATGTAACAGTGCAAGTGGCTGCTGATGTAACAATGCATGTGGCTCTGGGTGTAACAATGCATTTGGCTGTGGATGTAACAGACTGTGAGAGGTAGCAGGCAAATGTCAGATTTTAAATTCCACTCTTCCTTGACTACAGTATCTCTGTGTCTCCCTCTCTACATAATTTACTAATGCTATGACAAAAAGACATTTTTAATAATGAGCCTCATCAGGTAAGCATGGAGTGAAATGCTGTTACCAAAACAAGCTCCACTGTTTGATATGGATTATGAAGAAACAAACAAACATAGCAAAGGTTATTTCTGAAGGCTCACACTGATTCTGTGGCAGCTGAGATAACACTGCAAATTCACAACAGTAAGTGTGACTAAGTAGCCATAGTGATTCTGTAACTTCTGTGGGAGTGATACTGGTATCTGATGACCATATGCAGATAACAGGTACAACCCCTGATACATAGCCTGTGGGAATGATACTGCTATCTGATGATCATATGCAGATAACAGGTACAACCCCTGATACATAGTCTGTGGGAATGATCCTGGTATCTGATGATCATATGCAGATAAAAGGTAAACCCCTGATAAATAGTCTGTTTGAATTATATGAGTATCTGATGATCATATGCAGATAGCAAGTACAACACCTGATACAATGTCTGTGGCAATGATACAGGTATCTGATGATCATATGCAGATAGCAAGTACAACACCTGATACATAGTCTGTGGGAATGATATGGGTGTCTGATGATCATATGCAGGTAACAGGTACAACCCCCGATGCATAGTCTGTGGGAATGATACTGGTATCGGATGATCATATGCAGATAACAGGTACAACCCCTGATACATAGTCTGTGGGAATGATACGGGTGCCTGATTATTATATGCAGATAACAGGTACAACCCCTGATACATAGTCTGTGGGAATGATCCTGGTATCTGATGATCATATGCGGATAACAATACAGCCCCTGATACATAGTCTGTAGGAATGATACTGGTATCTGATGCCATATGCAGATAACAGGTACAACACCTGATACATTGTCTGTGGGAATGATATGGGTATCTGATGATCATATGCAGATAACAGGCACAACTCCTGATACATTGTTTGTGGGAATGATACTGCTATCTGATGATCATATGCAGATAACAGGTACAACCCCTGATACATAGTCTGTGGGAATGATACTGGTATCTGATGATCATATGCAGATAACAGGTACAACCCCTGATACATAGTCTGTGGGAATGATACCGGTATCTGATATCATATGCAGATAACAGGCACAACCCCTGATCCACAGGGCTCTGTGGAAGGCATTTTGTCAAAATCTGCCAGAGTGGAGAATGCTGGAAAGGCCACAGAGAATTTATACACACAATGAAGGGGGATAGAAGCCCAAACACGTGTTCTATTTCTGATAATTTGGTTGTGCACATTTGTATCACTGCTATAGCTGTACTTTTGATAGGTGTCATTAACCAAGGCTGTAACAGGTCTCCAGAATAAAATGTTTGGTTGTATCCATGTGATAAATTTTTTAGATGTTGAGATTACACAATTAAGTGATGGTACTATCAGTATGGGCATATGTAGAAAACCCTGTCATAGGAATGCATATTTGCATAGGCATAGTATGCATTGGAATCATGTGTTTCATAATATAGTTAAAGGCCAGAGGTTAAGGATGTCTCGGCTATTTGTGAGTGACACAGCCTTCACAGAGGAATTGGTTGGGTTGAGGATGAGATTTAGAGACAAGGGTATAGTGATCGAGAGGTGTCCACCTGCCTCGATGAGGTTATATCCATGAGAGAGGGGTCTGGCAGACCCTACTTCTCTGAAAGAACAGAGGACAGCAGTATTTTTAAAGCTGATAGCACCAGTGTTATGAGTGTCCCTATGTTTTTAGTAGTAATTCTAAATATATTTTAGACATTATTAAGAGACATTTGTCACTTTTAACTTTATCCCCTGAGATTTAATATTTGGTAGATGATAATCCAAAGTTTTGTTTTAAGAATAAGAAATCGATACGTGGGATGCTATGTTATCCACAAACACTAAAAGATAGTTTGGAAAAGCAAGTTACAGGCACAAACCTTGTCAGTTTTGTAATTATTGTTCATATATCAGTAATGCTTCCAAGTTTATACACCCCAATACGGGTTAGTGTTACAGATTCAGGGTTGGGGCTAACTGTAATACATGCCATGTTGTATATTTAGCTGTGTGCCAATTGTGTAGTGCACTTTATTTAGGTAAAATGGATAGAGCATTGAAACAGAATTAGAGAACATATTTATGATATCATGATTTCATCCCATAATAATGCCCTTGCTAAACATGTTAAACAGATGGGTGCAGAACATGTTTTTAAGTTTATGACTGTTGATGTTACTAAGGAAAGTGACTGGAAGGGTGGTATTACAAATTTCATGGAAGCTGTAGAAGCTAAATGGATTATTAGATTATGTGCGGACTATGGGAAAGGGTTAAATTATTGTACCTCCTGGTTCCATTTTTGAAGATGAGAGGGGTAAGGTAATTGGTATAGATTTATACATTTGTCTTTGTTTTTTATGTGTTTGCATCTTTAAATGTTTCTTGATCAGTAGATTGCTTCCATTCTGTTTATATGTTACCATGGAGTCTAACTGGGGGTTTAACTTCTAGACAGGATTTGATTGGTTGCTTGTACTCTATATGTATAGATGTTCTGTGGGGTTATGTAAGTCTGATGAAGCAATAAGGCATATTGCGAAAGCACTCCATTTTTATTTTCTGTATTTTATTAAAGTTTATATTTTATTATAAAAGTTATTTCATCTTTTTAGTCGCAAACTCATATTTTTTAAGCGAATATATTGTTGATCTTTGTCAGGTGAACCATTTGTCCTAACAGCAGTTACATTCTTGGTTTTTGTGGTCACATTATATCAAATATGTTGCCAGTGTGTTACATGTCTACTTACTGACCAGATTGTTGTGTTTCCACATGTGCAGTACATATATTTATATATGTGTATATATATATATATATATATATATATATATATATATATATATAGAGAGAGAGAGAGGTATAGATATAGCAAGTGTGGCTAAAATTGACATGTTTATGGTGAACTTACTTTGGTTGACACTGTATATGGTCAATAGCTGTGCGACAAATAATGATCCTGAGGATCATATGATCTTGGAGTTAGTATATATAATTAACAGGGGTGTGGGGTGCTGCAAGCCTCAGTGCATGCACAGCAGCGTGTCGATGTGCTTTTGTTGGTGTGTGTCAATGTTAAGCACATCAATGAATGTATATATCAACTTTTAATATACATGTATATACACATTTTGCTTACTGCATGTGTAACACATCCAAATGTGGGGATTATTACTATGTTTAACATGCTGTTACTGTGCTCTTTTTGTAAATCCTAACTGCATATATATTAATTGGGCTTAACTTTGTAACCCTGAAATGAACCTGAGAAGGGTCAAGAATTATCAGGGTTCTACCCAAGTCAATGAATAAATCAATAAATAAATAATGCCATCTGTGACACAGACAACCAAGAACACTGTCATGGGCACTTTGTTATCAGGAGATGGTGTTGAACTGACACACACTTATGTGAATTTCATGACAGCTAAGACCACTGTGAGTACTGATTTTCTATAACTGTTCCATGGTGGCATAATGTTTCACTGCTCTCTGAGGTAATGAGGTGTTCTTATTACTGCATCACACTGCAACCACTAGGACATGCTATAAGCATGATATTTCACTGCTCTCTGAGGTAACAAGGTGTTCTTATTACTGTATCACACTGTAACCCCTAGAACATGCTATAAGCATGATATTTCACTGCTCTCTGAGGTAACAAGGTGTTCTTATTACTGTATCACACTACAACCCCTAGGACATGCTATAAGCATGATATTTCACTGCTCTATGAGTTAACCCAGTGTTCTTATTACTGTATCACACTGGAACCCCTAAGGCATGCTATAAGCATGATATTTCACTGTTGTCTGGGGTAACTAGGGGTTCTTATTACTGTATCACACTATAACCCATAGGACATGCTGTAAGCATGATATTTCACTGCTCTCTGAGGTAACCAGGTGTTCTTATTACTGTATCACACTGTAACCCCTAGGACATGCTGTAAGCATGATATTTCACTGCTCTCTGATGTAAACAGGGGTTGTTACTACTGTATTACACTGTAACCCCTAGGACATGCTATAAGCATGATATTTCACTGCTGTCTGAGGTAACCAGGTTTTCTTATTACTGTATCACTCTGTATCCCCTAGGACATGCTATAAGCATGATATTTCACTGTTGTCTGAGGTAACCAGGGGGTCTTATTACTGTATCACACTGTAACCCCTAGGACATGCTATAAGCATGATAGTTCACTGCTGTCGGAGGTAACCCAATATTCTTATTACTGCATCACACTGTAACCCCTAGGACATGCTATAAGCATGATATTTCACTGCTCTCTAAGGTAACCAGGTATTCGTATAACTGTATCACACTGTAAACCCTAGGACATGCTCTACACATGATATTTAACTGCTGTCTGAGGTAACTAGGTGTTCTTATTACTGTATCACACTGTAATCCCTAGGACATACTATAAGCATGATATTTCACTGATATCTGAGGTAACCAGGTGTTCTTATTACTGGATCACACTGTAACCCCTAGGACATGCTATAAGCACGATATTTCACTGCTGTCTGGGGTAACCAGGTGTTCTTATTACTGTATCACAGTGTAACCCCTAGGACATGCTATAAGCATGATATTTCACTGACTGTCTGGGGTAACCAGGTGTTCTTATTACTGTATCACAGTGTAATCCCTAGGACATGCTATAAGCATGATATTTCACTGCTATCTGTGGTAACCAGGAGGTCATATTATTGTATCAGACTGCAACTACTAGGACAAGCTATAAGCATGATATTTCACTGCTATCTGAGGAAACCAGGTGTTCTTATTACTGTATCACAGTGTAACCCCTAGGACATGCTATAATCATGATATTTCACTGCTGTCTGGAGTAACCAGGTGTTCTCATTACTGTATCACACTGTAACCCCTAGGACATGCTATGTTGTTGTATCTTCCAGCTTTTCCCAGTTAGGGGTCACCACAGTGGAACTCTGGTCTGCTAATGATTGGCAGTTGATTTTTACATGGAGAGATGCCAGCCCTGACACACAACCTTCAATGAAGGTACGCCCATTCACGCATGTCTCCGCGCAGAAGACACTCTAGCTGAGAATCGAACTGGACAGCGTCTTACTGTGAGGCGACAATGCTACCGCAGCACCACCACTGCTTTCACTGCTATCTGAGGTAACCAGGGGTTCTTATTACTATATCACACTATAAGCCCGAGGACATGCTATAAGCATGATATTTCACTGCTGTCCGAGGTAACCCGGCATTCTTATTACTGTAACACTCTATAGCCCCTAGGACACACTATCAACATGATATTTCACTGCTGTCTGAGGTAACAAGGTGTTTTTATTGCTGTATCACACTGTAAACCCTAGGACATATTATAAGCATGATATTAAACTGCTCTCTGAGGTAACAAGGGGGTCTTATTACTGTATCACACTGTAACCCCTAGGACATGCTATAAGCATGATATTTCACTGCTGTCTGAGGTAACCAGGTGTTCTTATTACTGTACCACACTGTAACCCCTAGGGCATGATATAAGCATGATATTTCACTGCTATCAAAGGTAAACAGGTGTTCTTATTACTGTATCATACTGTAACCCATAGGACATGCTATAAGCATGATATTTCACTGTTGTCTGAGGTAACCAGGGGTTCTTATTACTGTATCACACTGTAGCCTCTAGGACATGCTATAAGCATGATATTTCACTGCCCTCTGAAATAACCCAGTGTTTTTATTACTGTATCACACTGTAAACCTGAGGACATGCTATAAAAATTATATTTCACTCTTCTCTGAGGTAACCAGCTATTCTTATTACTGTACCACACTGTAACCCCTAGGGCATGATATAAGAGTGATATTTCACTGTTATCTGAGGTAACCAGGTTTTCTTATTGCTGTATCACACTGCAACCCCTAGGACATGCTATAAGCATGATACTTCATTGCTCTCTGAGGTAAGCCAGTGTTCTTATTACTGTATCACACTGTAACCCCTAGGATATGCTATAAGCATGATATTTCAGTGTTGTCTGAGGTAACCAGATTTTCTTATTGCTGTATCACACTGCAATCCTTAGGACATGCTATAAGCATGATACTTACCTGCTCTCTGAGGTAACCCAGTGTTCTTATTACTGTATCACACTGTAACCCCAAGGACATGCTATAAGCATGGTATTTCACTGTTGTCTCAGGTAACCAGGTCTTCTTATTGCTGTATCACACTGCAACCCCTAGGACATGCTATAAGCATTATGTTTCACTGCCCTCTGAGGTAACTATGTGGTCTTATTACTGTATTACAATTTAACCCCTAGGACATGTTATAAGCTTGATATTTCACTGTTCTCTGATGTAACCAGGTGTTCTTATTACTGTATCATACTACAACCCCTAGGACATGCTATAAGCATGATATTTCACTGCTCTTTGAGTTAACCAGGTGTTCTTATTACTGTATCACACTGCAACCCCTAAGGCATGCTATAAGCATGATATTTCACTGTTGTCTGAGGTAACCAGGTGTTTTTATTACTGTATCACACTGTAACCCCTGGAACATGCTATAAGCATTATATTTCACTGCTCTCTGATGTAGCCAGGTGTTCTTATTACTGTATCACACTGTAACCACTATGAAATGCTATACACATGATATTTCACTGCTGTCTGAGGTAACCAGGTGTTCTCATTACTGTATCACTCTGTATCCCCTAGGACATGCAATAAGCATGATATTTCACTGTTGTCTGAGGTAACCAGGGGGTCTTATTACTGTATCACACTGTAACCCCTAGGACATGCTATAAGCATGATAGTTCACTGCTGTCTGAGGTAACCCGATATTCTTATTACTGTATCACACTGTAACCCCTAGGACATGCTATAAGCATGATATTTCACTGCTCTCTGAGGTAATCAGGTGTTCTTATAACTGTATCACACTGTAAACCCTAGGACATGCTATACACATGATATTTCACTGCTGTCTGAGGTAACTAGGTGTTGTTATTACTGTATCACACTGTAACCCCTAGGACATGCTATAAGCATGAAATTTCACTGCTGTCTGGGGTAACCAGGTGTTCTTATTATTGTATCACAGTGTAACCCCTAGGACATGCTATAAGCATGATATTTCACTGACTGTCTGGGGTAACCAGATGTTCTTATTACTGTATCACAGTGTAACCCATAGGACATGCTATAAGCATGATATTTCACTGCCATCTGAGGTAACCAGGGTGTCATATTATTGTATCAGACTGCAACTACTAGGACAAGCTATAAACATGATATTTCACTGCTATCTGAAGTAACTGGGTGTTCTTATTACTGTATCACAGTGTAACCCCTAGGACATGCTATAATCATGATATTTCACTGCTGTCTGGAGTAACCAGGTGTTCTTATTACCGTATCATGCTGTAACCCCTAGGACATGCTATGTTGTTGTACCTTTCGGCTTTTCCCGGTTAGGGGTCGCCACAGCGGAACTCCGGTCCGCTAATGATTGGCAGTTGATTTTTACATGGAGAGATGCCAGCCCTGACACACAACCTTCAACGAAGGTACACCCATTCACGCATGTCTCCGCGCAGAAGACACTCTAGCTGAGAATCGAAGTGGACAGCATCTTACTGTGAGGCGACAATCCTACCGCAGCACCACCACCGCTTTCACTGCTATCTGAGGTAACTAGGGGTTCTTATTACTATATCACACTATAAGCCCGAGGACATGCTATAAGCATGATATTTCAATGCTATCTGAGATAACCAGGGGTTCTAAATACTGTATCAGACTGTGACCCCTAGGACATGCTATAAGCATAATATTTCACTGCTGTCCGAGGTAACCCGGCATTCTTATTACTGTAACACTCTATAGCCCCTAGGACACACTATAAACATGATATTTCACTGCTGTCTGAGGTAACCAGGTGTTTTTTATTGCTGTATCACACTGTAAACACTAGGACATACCATAAGCATCATATTAAGCTGCTCTCTGAGGTAACCAAAGGGTCTTATTACTGTATCACACTGTAACCCCTAGGACATGCTATAAGCATGATATTTCACTGCTGTCTGAGGTAACCAGGTGTTCTTATTACTGTACCATACTGTAACCCCTAGGGCATGATATAAGCATGATATTTCACTGCTATCAAAGGTAACCAGGTGTTTTTATTACTGTATCACACTGTAACCCCTAGGACATGCTATAAGCATGATATTTCACTGTTGTCTGAGGTAACCAGGGATTCTTATTACTGTATCAAACTGTAGCCTCTAGGACATGCTATAAACATGATATTTCACTGCCCTCTGAAATAACCCAGTGTTTTTATTACTGTATCGCACTGTAAACCCTAGGACATGCTATAAGCATGATATTTCACTCTTCTCTGAGGTAACCAGGTGTTCTTATTACTGTACCACACATAACCCCTAGGGCATGATATAAGCATGATATTTCACTGTTGTCTGAGGTAACCAGGTTTTCTTATTGCTGAATCACACTGCAACCCCTAGGACATGCTATAAGCATGATACTTCACTGCTCTCTGAGGTAACCCAGTGTTCTTATTACTGTATCACACCGTAACCCCTAGGACATGCTATAAGCATGATATTTCACTGTTGTCTGAGGTAACCAGGTTTTCGTATTGCTGTATCACACAGCAACCCCTAGGACATGCTATAAGCATGATACTTCACTGCTCTCTGAGGTAACCCAGTGTTCTTATTACTGTATCACACTGTAACCCCTAGGACATGCTATAAGCATGATATTTCACTGTTGTCTGAGGTAACCAGATTTTCTTATTGCTGTATCACACTGCAACCCCTAGGACATGCTATAAGCATTATGTTTCACTGCTCTCTGAGGTAACTAGGTGGTCTTATTACTGTATTACAATTTAACCCCTAGGACATGTTATAAGCTTGATATTTCACTGTTCTCTGAGGTAACCAGGAGTTCTTATTACTGTATCACACTACAACCCCTAGGACATGCTATAAGCATGATATTTCACTGCTGTCTGAGGTAACCAGGTGTTCTTATTATTGTATCACTCTGTATCCCTAGGACATGCTATAAGAACACCTGGTGTTCTTATTATTGTATCACTCTGTATCCCCTAGGACATGCTATAAGCATGATATTTCACTGTTGTCTGAGGTAACCAGGGTGTCTTATTACTGTATCACACTGTAACCCCTAGGACATGCTATAAGCATGATATATCACTGATATCTGAGGTAACCAGGTGTTCTTATTACTGTATCACACTGTAACCCCTAGGACATGCTATAAGCATGACATTTCACTGCTGTCTGGGGTAACCAGGTGTTCTTATTACTGTATCACAGTGTAAGCCCTAGGACATGCTATAAGCATGATATTTGACTGACTGTCTGGGGTAACCAGGTTTTCTTATTACTGTATCACAGTGTAACCCCTAGGACATGCTATAAGCATGATATTTCACTGCTATCTGAGGTAACCAGGGGGTCATATTATTGTATCAGACTGCAACTACTAGGACAAGCTATAAGCATGATATTTCACTGCTATCTGAGGTAACCGGGTGTTCTTATTACTGTATCACAGTGTAACCCCTAGGACATGCTATAATCATGATATTTCACTGCTGTCTGGAGTAACCAGGTGTTCTTATTACCGTATCACGCTGTAACCCCTAGGACATGCTATGTCGTTGTACCTTTCGGCTTTTCCCGGTTAGGGGTCGCCACAGCGGAACTCCGGTCCGCTAATGATTGGCAGTTGATTTTTACGTGGAGAGATGCCAGCCCTGACACACAACCTTCAACGAAGGTACACCCATTCATGCATGTCTCCGCGCAGAAGACACTCTAGCTGAGAATCAAACTGGACAGCATCTTACTGTGAGGCGACAATGCTACCGCAGCACCACCACCGCTTTCACTGCTATCTGAGGTAACTAGGGGTTCTTATTACTATATCACACTATAAGCCCGAGGACATGCTATAAGCATGATATTTCAATGCTATCTGAGATAACCAGGGGTTCTAAATACTGTATCAGACTGTAACCCCTAGGACATGCAATAAGCATAATATTTCACTGTTGTCCGAGGTAACCCGGCATTTTTATTACTGTAACACTCTATAGCCCCTAGGACACACTATAAACATGATATTTCACTGCTGTCTGAGGTAACCAGGTGTTTTTTATTGCTGTATCACACTGTAAACCCTAGGACATACTATAAGCATCATATTAAGCTGCTCTCTGAGGTAACCAGGGGGTCTTATTACTGTATCACACTGTAACCCCTAGGACATGCTATAAGCATGATATTTCACTGCTGTCTGAGGTAACCAGGTGTTCTTATTACTGTACCATACTGTAACCCCTAGGGCATGATATAAGCATGATATTTCACTGCTATCAAAGGTAACCAGGTGTTTTTATTACTGTATCACACTGTAAACCCTAGGACATGCTATAAGCATGATATTTCACTGTTGTCTGAGGTAACCAGGGGTTCTTATTACTGTATCACACTGTAGCCTCTAGGACATGCTATAAACATGATATTCCACTGCCCTCTGATATAACCCGGTGTTTTTATTACTGTATTACACTGTAAACCCTAGGACATGCTATAAGCATGATATTTCCCTCTTCTCTGAGGTAACCAGGTGGTCTTATTACTGTACCACACTGTAACCACTAGGGCATGATATAAGCATGCTATTTCACTGTTGTCTGAGGTAACCAGGTTTTCTTATTGCTGAATCACACTGCAACCCCTAGGACATGCTATAAGCATGCTACTTCACTGCTCTCTGAGGTAACCCAGTGTGTTCTTATTACTGTATCACACTGTAACCCCTAGGACATGCTATAAGCATGATATTTCACTGTTGTCTGAGGTAACCAGATTTTCTTATTGCTGTATCACACTGCAACCCCTAGGACATGCTATAAGCATTATGTTTCACTGCTCTCTGAGGTAACTAGGTGGTCTTTTTACTGTATTACAATTTAACCCCTAGGACATGTTATAAGCTTGATATTTCACTGTTCTCTGAGGTAACCAGGAGTTCTTATTACTGTATCACACAACAACCCCTAGGACATGCTATAAGCATGATATGTCACTGCTCTTTGAGTTAACCAGGTGTTCTTACTACTGTATCACACTGCAACCCCTAAGGCATGCTATAAGCATGATATTTCACGGTTGCCTGAGGTAACCAGGGGTTCTTATTACTGTATCACACTATAACCCATTGGACATGGTATAAGCATGATATTTCACTGCTCTCTGACGTAACCAGGTGTTCTTATTACTGTATCACACTGTAACCCCTAGGACATGCAATGAGCATGATATTTCACTGCTCTCTGAAGTAACCAGGGGTTCTTTTTACTGTATCACACTGCAACCCCTAGGACATGCTATAAGAATGATATTTTACTGCTGTCTGAGGTAACCAGGTGTTCTTATTACTGTATCACTCTGTATCCCCTAGGATATGCTATACAATCACCTGGTGTTGTTATTACTGTATCACTTTGTATCCCCTAGGACATGCTATAAGCATGATATTTCACTGTTGTCTGAGGTAACCAGGGTGTCTTATTACTGTATCACAGTGTAAGCCCTAGGACATGCTATAAGCATGATATTTGACTGACTGTCTGGGGTAACCAGGTGTTCTTATTACTGTATCACAGTGTAACCCCTAGGACATGCTATAATCATGATATTTCACTGCTGTCTGGAGTAACCAGGTGTTCTCATTACTGTATCACACTGTAACCCCTAGGACATGCTATGTTGTTGTATCTTTCGGCTTTTCCCGGTTAGGGGTCGCCACAGTGGAACTCCGGTCTGCTAATGATTGGCAGTTGATTTTTACATGGAGAGATGCCAGCCCTGACACACAGCCTTCAATGAAGGTACGCCCATTCACACATGTCTCCGCGTAGAATATACTCTAGCTGAGAATCAAACTGGACAGCGTCTCACTGTGAGGCAACAATGCTACTGCAGCACCACCAACACTTTCACTGCTATCTGAGGAAACCATTGGTTCTTCTTACTATATCACACTATAAGCCCGAGGACATGCTATAAGCATGAAATTTCACTGCTATGTGAGATAAACAGGGGTTCTAAATACTGTATCAGTCTGTAACCCCTAGGACATGTTATAAGCATAATATTAAACTGCTGTCCAAGGTAACCTGGCATTCTTATTACTGTAACACTCTATAGCCCCTAGGACACACTATAAACATGATATTTCACTGCTGTCTGAGGTAACCAGGTGTTTTTATTGCTGTATCACACTGTAAACCCTAGGACATACTATAAGCATGATATTAAATTGCTCTCTGAGGTAACCAGGGGGTCTTATTACTGTATCACACTGTAACCCCTAGGACATGCTATAAGCATGATATTTCACTGCTGTCTGAGGTAACCAGGTGTTCTTATTACTGTACCACACTGTAACCCCTAGGGCATGATATAAGCATGATATTTCACTGCTATCAAAGGTAACCAGGTGTTCTTATTACTGTATCACACTGTAACCCCTAGGACATGCTATAAGCATGATATTTCACTGTTGTCTGAGGTAACCAGGAGTTCTTATTACTGTATCACACTGTAGCCTCTAGGACATGCTATAAGCATGATATTTCACTGCCCTCTGAAATAACCCGGTGTTTTTATTACTGTATCACACTGTAATCCCTAGGACATGCTATAAGCATGATATTTCACTGTTCTCTGAGGTTACCAGGTGTTATTATAACTGTACCACACTGTAACCCCTAGGGCACGATATAAGCATGATATTTCACTGTTGACTGAGGTAACCAGGTTTTCGTATTGCTGTATCACACTGCAACCCTAAGACATGCTATAAGCATGATACTTCACTGCTCTCTGAGGTAACCCAGTGTTCTTATTACTGTATCACACTGTAACCCCTAGGACATGCTATAAGCATGATATTTCACTGTTGTCTGAGGTAACCAGGTTTTCGTATTGCTGTATCACACTGCAACCCCTAGGACATGTTATAAGCATGATACTTCACTGCTCTCTGAGGTAACCCATTGTTCTTATTACTGTATCATACTGCAACCCCTAGGACATGCTATAAGCATGATATTTCACTGTTGTCTGAGGTAACCAGATTTTCTTATTGCTGTATCACATTGCAAACCCTTGGACATGCTATAAGCATGATACTTCACTGCTCTCTGAGGTAACCCAGTCTTCTTATTACTGTATCACACTGTAACCCCTTGGACATGGTATAAGCATGATATTTCACTGTTGTCTGAGGTAACCACATTTTCTTATTGCTGTGTCACACTGCAAACCCTAGGACATGCTATAAGCATTATGTTTCACTGCTCTCTGAGGTAACTAGGTGGTCTTATTACTGTATTACAATTTAACCCCTAGGACATGTTATAAGCTTGATATTTCACTGTTCTCTGAGGTAACCAGGTGTTATTATTGTATCATACTGTAATCCCTAGACATGCTATAAGCATGATATTTCATTGTTGTCTGAGGTAACCAGGGGTTCATATTACTGTATCACACTGTAGCTCCTAGGACATGCTATAAGCATGATATTTCACTGCTGTCTGAGGTAACCAGGGGTTCTTATTAATGTATTACACTGCAATCCCTGTGATATGCTATAAGCATGATATTTCACTGCTGTCTGAGGTAACCAGGTATTCTTATTACTGTATCACACTACAACTGCTAGGACATGCTATAAGCATGATATTTCACTGGTCTCTGAGGTAATCAGGTGTTCTTATTACTGTATCATACTACAACTGCTAGGACATGCTATAAACATGATATTTCACTGGTCTCTGAGGTAATCAGGGGTTCTTATTACTGTATTACACTGTCACCCCTAGGACATGCTATAAGCATGATATTTCACTGTTGTCTGAGGTAACCAGGTGGTCTTATTACTGTATCACACTGTAACCCCTAGGGCATGCTATAAGCATGATATTTTACTGCTCTCTCAGGTAACCAGGGGGTCTTTTTACTGTATCACACTGCAACCCCTAAGACATTCAACAAACATGATATTTCACTGCTGTCTGAGGTAACCAGGTGTTCTTATTACTGTATCACACTGTAACCCCTAGGACATGCTATAAGCATGATATTTCACTGCTATCTGAGGTAACCAGGTGTTCTTATTACTGTATCACACTGCAACCCCTAGGACATGCTATAAGCATAATATTTCACTTCTCTCTGAGGTAACCAGGTTTTCTTATTACTGTATCACACTGTAACCCCTAGGACATGCTAAAAGCATAATATTTCACTGCTGTCTGAGGTAACCAGGGGTTCTTATTACTGTATCACACTGAAACCCCTGGACATGCTATAAGCATGGTATTTCACTGCTGTCTGAGGTAACCAGGTGTTCTTATTACTGTATCACACTGTAACCCCTAGGACATGATATAAGCATAATATTTCACTTCTGTCTGAGGTAACCAGGGGGTGTTAATTTTGTATCAGTGTAACCCCTAGGAAATGGTGTATGATTCTTGATGCAGCAGCCTGTTCAGCAGGAAAGGAAAAATTAGACTCTTATGTGGAGATTGAACTCAGGACCCCCTTGCATTCTGAGTGGCTGTCACTGCCACTGACTCAACAAGGGGTCTGTGCAGAAGTAGCTACATGGTTTCTCACAAGAGCAATTTGCCTTTCAAACAGGAAACCATCATGAAGTTGATATTAAACACACATAAATTCATTGTAGCACAAATCATGAACTTAGTGCTGTTTTAACAACTCAGCAGGAAAGGAAAACTCAGACCCTTGTCTGGTGATTAAACCCAGGTCCCCTTGCATTTCATGTGGTTTTCACTGTTAATGGACCAGTAAAGAGTCACTGGACAGTTAGCCCAATACTTTTTTGTTCCCACATTGTGTCTCAATGAATGACAGGCTTTTTGGAGTTTCTGTTCATGCAATTAATGTATGTATTGGATTTCCGTGAATGACAGACTTTTGGTGTTTCTGTTTACACAGTTAATGTAGAGGTACAGTAAAAGTGCACTCTAAAAAACTGTTTTAAGTGGGTTTCAGGTACATATCTGAGGAAAGCTGTTATAAGTAATTTTGTCATGAGCTACCCAAACTTAAATAAATCATAGACAAACACACACACACACACACACACACACACACACACACACACACACACACACACACACACACACACACACACACACACACACACACACACACACACACACACACACACACACACACACACACACACACACACACACACACACACGTACCAGGAGTATGGCCCTGCTGTATACCATTGGCACCAAACAGGATTAAATATATATATATATATTGTGAGTAAATAAAATAAGTAGGTGTAGGTAAGTGAAGTTTTATCTTAAGAATATGTAAAATGTGTGAACTGTTGTTCTAAGCTATTAACCTGCCTAGTGCAAACACACAGATATGGCCCACAAAGAGCAATTATAGAATTTAGTTCCATGGCCTAGATTCGTAGGCTCCTACAACCTCACTCTGAGATCAGTTCTTGACAGGGCTGGCTTACTCACAGTAATTGTATCCTGAATAACCTATTGCACAGAGATCAGTTTTTGACAGTGCTGGCTTACTCACAGTAATTGCATCCTTAATAACCTAGTGCATTTTACAGAGACAAGACATGTACAGAGACACACACACACACACACACACACACACACACACACACACACACACACACACACACATACACACATGCATTAATTGCCAAAAAAGGTTAGTAATACGTCCCAATACAGCACCCTTTAACCCTTCCTCAACATTAAGGTAAAACTTCTCCTATTTCCAGACCAGGCAAGGTAAATTGCAGTTGTAGTCCCTGTTATGATATGGGTGCATTCCATCATAGTCAGCTGGAGTTTTTTTAAAGAATTATATGTCCTTTGAATATCAAACTGATTTATACAAGATGCTTGTGTTCCAAATGCATTAGAACTGTATATCATTTGTATATCAGACTGGTTTTGTACAGATGCTTGTGCTGAAAATGTATCGGTGAGCTTTGCTTGTATTGAAATGTATCAACAGTGAACCCTGCTGAAATGAAGAGAAATGTACATGTTTAAGTGCAGCTGAATTGAATGTATGTGTTTTAATAGAGGATGCAGGCACAGCAGAGGTTAGCTTTAAGAAAAATAAGGAAAATGTAAGTGGGCTATTAAATCATTAAGAGGCACTCCACAGTACTGAGTAGGACTGGAGATGATGGGTATGGGGAAAAGCCCTTGTCTATTAGCTCAATGAAAAGCGTGAAGGCCCCAGGCACTGCCATAAACATGTGGATGTGTATTGTGGCTGTATGTGCAAATTCTTGTCTCAGCTTCAAAGGGGAATACTGTGAGAACCTAGAGTCAGGTGACCAGATGATGTAATTCTGCCAACCCTCTTGGAAATTATATTTTAGATATTACAAACAGAAATCTTAGGGTATTGAGTATTCTGTTTGGAAAGCCTGACTAGAAAGACTGTTCACCCACAGCATCTTGCCTTGTGGTAGTAAGTAACTTAAATACGGAACAGTAAAATTTTTTTAGATTCAGTCAGGAATATACTGAATCTTAGTTTAGATCTTGTTTTTCTTTATTTGTCTGAGTCTGCCCATCAATGTTCTTGTCAATATTTCCTGTGATCTGAACTTTGTGGTTTACTGTGAATATATATTCAATATTTTCATGTACTTTTATTATTCATTATTACATATATTTAACATTTTTTTATTGTGTCCGATCCTTATAGAAAGTACCTAACCTTGGAGAGTGCTTATATTTATTTGGTGACACTGTGTGGGCCACTCCAGAAGGACTAGCCATCTTGGTGAACTTCCACCATTTGTATTAGGATTAATATTACACATTATAATTTGATACCCTTTTAAGAGCTTTACAGTAACTGACTGGTGGCAGTGATAACTACCTTATAGTCTGGGCAAAGCTGGTAGAGTGAGTAATCTGTGCCAGCCTTTCCCAGGTGTGTGTGTGTGTGTGTGTGTGTGTGTGTGTGTGTGTGTGTGTGTGTGTGTGTGTGTGTGTGTGAATTAAATCTTAAAGAGTGTGTGTCAGCTACGACATGAAGCACTGGGTTTACAGAGAGGGTGTTGGAGGACTTGGCTTGGACAATCACCTGAGGGCCTAACCCTACAGCTCTACCAGTGGGAGTCTTATTGGGGACCTGAAGGGGACAGATAAAGAGACATTCATACTTTGGGCTGAGTGTGTTCCCTATGTGCTCTTAAGGGAAATTGTACTTGAGGCAGAGAGGTCTGCATCTGGAAATAACTTAGTGTATCCATTTGTATTCCAAGTGCACAACCCTCTACAGTGTCAGTGGTGAGGGTTCAAGCTCCTTGATAACTGGCCCAGTGTGGGGATGACACATGTTGGTAGCCATCACAGTTCCTACATCAACAGACAGTAATACACATTGTAATTAATAAGTTGTTGTTGTGTCTTTCAGCTTTTCCCGGTTAGGGGTCGCCACAGCAGGACTCCGGTCCGCTAATAATTGGCAGTTGATTTTTACGTGCCAAGTTGCCAGCCCTGATGCACAACCTTCAACAAAGGTACGCCCATTCATGCATGTCTCCACACCAAAGGCACTCTAGCTGAGAATCAAACAGGACAGCGTCTTACTGTGAGGCAACAACACTACTGCAGCACCACCACCATGGATCATTGTAATTAATAAGTAATCATTTAATAAATAAAGAAGCACAAATGTTTACAATTAAAATACTTTACTAAAGGAAGTCGGACAACATAGTTTAAGAATTAACTAAACAGAGAATTAAGCAGTTGCATAAGGATCACAAAATAATAAGATTTCCACAGACAAACCACATAAAAATTGTTTAATCAACTAGCTATTTTCCTAACTGAATCTGACTTAGGTGGTCAATAGCCCTGTCTACACTGTCCAGTAGCAGATGATAACAGGCATAGCATAAATAAAAGTAAGCTTAGTGTTACTGAAGTAGCTACTCTGCCTCCTGGACTATCACTAAAAGTTTAAATAAACAAAATGCCTTTCTGAAAATTCCAAAAGGTAATAGAAATATTAAGACAGGAGCAACATACAGCTCTGGCAATAGTTAAAGAAAGTGTGTGTGTGTGTGTGTGTGTGTGTGTGTGTGTGTGTGTGTGTGTGTGTGTGTGTGTGTGTGTGTGTGTGTGTGTGTGCGTGTTGTGTCTGTGAGTATGTGCGTGTGTGTGTGCATGTGTGTGTGTGTATGTGTTGTGCGTGTGTATGTGTTTTGTGTGTGTATGTCTGTGTGTGTGCATGTGTGCATGTGTGCTTTTTTCCCCACTTTCTGAAAGTTAAGAAAGTTCAGTTACAGATTTGCTGTTCTGAACTGTTTGGAAGTTTCTAGAAGGCCAGTGCTTGCTTGGGCTAAAGGGAAGTCTCTGTGTTCACCAGTGGGAGTGGTAAACACTGAACAGCCTGCCTGTCCCTGGAGGAGTGGTTACTACCTAGAAGCTGTAGTTTTAATGGCCACTTTGGGTCAATTCTAAACTCCTTGATCTCTCTCTTAAAACCCTACAACTCTCTTTTTGTGTGGTTTTGCACACTTAGCAGCGTCGGGCAGCGCCGCCTAAACAGGTTTAAACTATTCCAGGCTCCACAAAGTCTGCACTTCACTTTTTCCCTTAGAACTGCTCAAACTCTCAAAGTAATCGCTCTATTCTCTTTCTAAAGCCCTGCACATGCCCAGCTCTTATAAGGAAACACTAACTAACTAAAGCACTACACCCTCCTTGACTTCTCATAAGATTTAGGCTCCCGATTGGTCCTTCCTGATCAAGTGAAAAATCAGTTCCCTTCCCTAATCTGATCAGTAAAAAAACAGTTCCCTATACTAATCTGGTATGTCCAAGGGTCAGTTTCAAGGTTACTCTCCAGTCCAGCTGGTGAATCTGGGAATTTTGAGGCAATGTTACAATTGCCTTATGTACACAGACAACCCTCTCCTCCTTCCAACAAACTCTAATACATGTGAGAGATGCAGTTACACAGCCAAACTGGAGGCAGAGCTCTCTCAACCCAAGACTGGCACAGTCAGTCAGGAGGAAAAGGTAACCACCCGCACCACAACCTATTGTATCTGCATACCCAACACATAAACACACAAAAACATACTCGGAGGCTCTAAATAAAAATCTGCCTAAACAGCAAAGACCTCCTAAGCAGATATCCAAGCAACAGCCACCGCTTAACAATACCCATGAATCACATATCTCACAAAATCAGTGTGCCTCACAGTCACAGCCCTTAAGGCCAAACAACACACCAAATACACTTGTTATAGGGGACTCTATTTTCCGGCACACTGACGTCCTGCTCACCAGACTGAACAAGGAGAAGGTCACTGTAAGCTGCCTGTCGGGTGCCAGGATCTGCCATATAACACAAGCACTCAGGTCACTCCAAAGCAAGTACAAGTATGACTCAGTCATTGTCCATGCTGGTGTGAATGACCTGAGACATACCTCCCTGGACTACATGAAAAGAGACATAGAGGAGCTCTCTGACCATGTAGCCCAGGCTGGTATGACCCTGACCTTGAGTAGCATACTGCCCTCACCAAGAATGATGCCACAGTATAAAGACAAAATGATCAGTTTCAACAATTAGCTAAAGTACTGGTGTCATTCAAAGGGGATCCAGTGTCTGTCAGCCTGGGATGACATGCTCGACAAGCCATGTTGCTTCGCTAGGGACAGCTTGCACCTGTCACCCTTAGGCTTTAATATACTGGCCAAGGCTCTTGTCACCCCCATAGTGCCTTTTTTAGGCAAGGCTCAAATGACAAACCCACCTCCATAGACAACCCAAGGATAAAAAAACTAAAGGTAATGCTACTCAATGCCAGAAGTCTAAACCTCAAGATGCAGGCATTCGAGGCTCTCCTCAGCATGGTGAAAACCGATGTCTATGCAGTAACAGAAACCTGGTTCAAGGCTCCTGAGAGCACCCCAGAACTGCCAGGTTATAACTCATACCATGCGTTTCGGCCCTAAAACTCGGACTGAAGCACAAAAGGAGGGGGAGTATCTATATTCATCAAAGATACCTACACCTCCAGGTTGGTGGCACTGCACGAAGCATCGGAAACCATCCATGTGCAACTAACAGCAGGCAAAACTGCCTTTCAGTTTGTAGCCTGCTACAGAACACCCTCCCTATTACAGGAACCCACTTAGCATTCCTGAGAACACTGGAGAATATGAAGGTCTCTCCAAACACTATGTTATTGGGTGACTTCAACTACCCAAACATTGACTGGGAAAACTACTCAAGCCCAAACACCCTCGCCCAATGGTTCCTTGAATTTATAAACTCTAACACAATGGAACAACTGGTCAACACTCCCACAAGAGGGAACAACATATTGGACCTGGTCATCCCCCACATGGGGACTCTATGTTCCACACCAGAGGTAAACCCCTCATTGGTAAGATCAGACCATAAACAAATTTCCCTGGACATCCATATCCTGTCCCCACCCCCAGCCAAGGAAATCACTGTAAAGAATTTCTCAAAAGTCAACTTTGCACTTCTCAAGACTGAGATGGAATCCTTCAAAACCCCTGGGACAGAGGATAATACAGCTCAATCCGCAGAATCCTTTACAAATGCATTCTATGAGCACCTGCAGGAATGCATGGATCATGCTATCCCAAATAAAACCAAGACTCACTCCTCCAAAAACAGGAGACCGGTCTGGTGGACCCCAGCCATAAATAAGCTATACAACAGAAGGAGGAAGCTACTACATGACAGAGCAAAATCCCAAAAAGGGAAGGCATCTCTGATCAGTATTAGCAAGAAACTTCGTTCTCTCATAAAATCATCAAAGGCCAGTTTCGAAAGAAAAATTGCCCTAGACACTAAAGATAATCACAAGGCCTTCTTTAGTTATGTCAGGACCATGGGCGGGAACTCCCAGATATGCTCTGAATTGTTGCATAATGGTACAAAATATACCGAACCTGCAGACATAGCCAACATCCTGGCAGACCGATTCAGTGCAAACTTCTCCCCCCCTTCCCCCCCAAAGGAGCAAATGCCTATCCCAAATGAATGTAACCTCCCTGACATCACAGATGCACAGGTGAAAGCTGCCCTCTCCAAAGCAAAAAAACACAGCATCTATGGGACCAGACGGTGTCCCAGGCTGTGTCTTACACAAGCTCCAAGAAGGACTGAACCCTCACATTAAGTCACTGTTCAAACTTAGCCTTACTACAGGATATGTACCCAAAGAATGGCGTACAGCTACAGTGGTCCCACTCCACAAAGGTGGTGCCACAACGGACCCCAGAAACTATCGCCCCATAAGCCTGACTAGTCTGGTCTGTAAAGCTATGGAGCGTATCATCATGGAACTCATAAACAAAGACATTGGGAGCCTCCAGACACTGGACCCTACCCAATTCGGCTTTGTTAAGGGCAGATCTTGCCTCTTAAACCTAGTTGATTTCTTTGAAACAGTTACCAAAGCCATAGATGAGGACAAGGTAGTCCACACAGCCTACCTGGACCTCGCAAAAGCCTTCGACACAATACCCCACTCGGGCATCATAAATAAGCTTACCATCTTAAATATCAACCCCTATATCACAAGATGGGTTACAAACTGGCTCAGAGATAGAACCCACATGGTCAGAATCGCAGGTGCCATGTCTGAATCCAAACCAGTTACAAGTGGTGTCCCACAGGGCTCAGTTCTGGGACCTCTCTTGTTCAGTATATACTTCTCTGAGGTTCAGGCTAACACGGGGGGATTATGGCTGACAAAGTTTGCAGATGACTGCAAACTGGGGGCCATAATCGAATCTCCAGCTGACACAAGCATCCTCCAAAAGGGTCTCATGGAGACGGATGCTTGGTGCCAGAGTCACGGCCTCAAGTTAAATGCTAAAAAGTGCATAGTCTTCCCCTTTGGGAAAAACAAGGTGCCCACAAATTACCACATAGGTGGTAATCCATTGGCACGGAAGAAGTAATTAGAGATTTGGGGACCAACGTAGATAGTAATCTCTCCTTTGATAATCACGTTGCCAAAGTGGTTAGAAAGACCTTCTATAGAGCCCACCTTATCACGAAAGAGTTCGCATCTAGATCAAGAGAGGTCATTGTGCCCCTCTACTCATCTCTCATCAGGCCCATAATAGAATACAATGCCCCTTTTGGGATGTACCTTACCCAACACCTGCAGCAACTGGAAAGACCCCAAAAGTACCTCACCAAGAGGATCATGGGCTACAAACAGATGTTCTATGCAGCTCGACTAAAGAAACTCCAGCTCTACTCAGTTGCTTACCACCTACTCAGAGGCAATCTATGCCTGATGTACAAAGCCATGTCAAACCCAGAATGAATCCACATGCTCCACCTCAAAAAATCCAAGTCCCTTAGAGCTACACAATCCAGGGACCTAAACCTCAGCACAAAAATAAATAGGACATGCTGGAGGGACAGATTAATTTCCCAGAGGCTCCCCTCACTCTGGAAAAGAATCCCAATTCATATTAGACATAGCCCCTCACTGACCCTCTTCTAGCGAAATCTGGACGCGTGGATGGGAGATCACAAATTCACCCCTGGGATCTCTTCTATGTCCCTGCTAGACGGAGGCACAGTAAACTAATCTTAAAAGGGTACATTCTGTGACCTACTTTAAAGAGGCACATTAGGCTAATCTAATAGGGAGGCAGAAGCCAAATACACTCTGGCTAGGCTTATAAATACCCTAGGGCAGATAGCCTAGTATCTACCTATGAACCTATGAACTTATGCATGTGCATGTGTGTGTGTGTGTGTGCGTGTGTGTGTGTGTGTGTGTGTGTGTGTGTGTGTGTGTGTGTGTGTGTGTGTGTGTGTGTGTGTGTGTGTGTGTGCATGTGTGTGTGTGTGTGTGTGTGTGTGTGTGTGTGTGTGCCTGTATGTGCATGTGCATGCGCGCACGCATGTGTGTGCATGTGTGTGTGTGTGTGTGTGTGTGTGTGTGTGTGTGTGTGTGTGTGTGTGTGCATGTGCATGTGTGTGTGCATGTGTGTGTGCATGCGTGTGTGTGCGTGTGTGTGTGTGTGTGTGTGTGTGTGTGTGTGTGTGTGTGTGTGTGTGTGTGTGTGTGTGTGTGTGCGCATGCGTGCATGGGTGTGTGTGTGCATGTGTGTGCGTGTGTGCATGTGTTTGTGAGGGTGGACGGCTTCCATACTTGTCAACTTCCCCAAGAATAACCAGTGCTGGCTGTAATATGGGAAGGGACACTTTTTAATTATTACTGAAAACACTTCAGAAGTTAATAGAACAGTGAAATTTAACAAGTATGAAATGCTAATGTCTGGCATTATTGAATCGCTGTAAGGGTTTGGGAAAAGGAACAGTACAGTCTGAGAGGCAAAATCATAGACACTGTGACAGCAGGAGAAGTTGATAGGTACGACATTGTGTCCGTTATTATGTTTGTTTCTGTGGATGGATGTGTGAATGTGTGTGTGACATTGTGTCCGTTATTATGTTTGTTTCTGTGTATGGATGTGTGAATGTGTGTGTGACATTGTGTCCGTTATTATGTTTGTTTGTGTGTATGGATGTGTGACTGTGTGTGTGACATTGTGTCCGTTATTATGTTTGTTTCTGTGTATGGATGTGTGACTGTGTGTGTGACATTGTGTCCGTTATTATGTTTGTTTGTGTGTATGGATGTGTGAATGTGTGTGTGACATTGTGTCCGTTATTATGTTTGTTTGTGTATGGATGTGTGAATGTGTGTGCGACATTGTGTCCGTTATTATGTTTGTTTGTGTGTATGGATGTGTGAATGTGTGTGACATTGTGTCCGTTATTATGTTTGTTTGTGTGTATGGATGTGTGAATGTGTGTGTGACATTGTGTCCGTTATTATGTTTGTTTGTGTGTATGGATGTGTGAATGTGTGTGTGACATTGTGTCCGTTATTATGTTTGTTTGTGTGTATGGATGTGTGAATGTGTGTGTGACATTGTGTCCGTTATTATGTTTGTTTGTGTGTATGGATGTGTGAATGTGTGTGACATTGTGTCCGTTATTATGTTTGTTTGTGTGTATGGATGTGTGAATGTGTGTGTGACATTGTGTCTGTTATTATGTTTGTTTGTGTGTATGGATGTGTGACTGTGTGTGTGACATTGTGTCCGTTATTATGTTTGTTTGTGTGTATGGATGTGTGACTGTGTGTGTGACATTGTGTCCGTTATTATGTTTGTTTGTGTGTATGGATGTGTGAATGTGTGTGTGACATTGTGTCCGTTATTATGTTTGTTTGTGTGTATGGATGTGTGAATGTGTGTGTGACATTGTGTCCGTTATTATGTTTGTTTGTGTGTATGGATGTGTAAATGTGTGTGTGACATTGTGTCCGTTATTATGTTTGTTTCTGTGTATGGATGTGTGAATGTGTGTGTGACATTGTGTCCGTTATTATGTTTGTTTCTGTGTATGGATGTGTGAATGTGTGTGTGACATTGTGTCCGTTATTATGTTTGTTTGTGTGTATGGATGTGTGAATGTGTGTGTGACATTGTGTCCGTTATTATGTTTGTTTCTGTGTATGGATGTGTGACTGTGTGTGTGACATTGTGTCCGTTATTATGTTTGTTTCTGTGTATGGATGTGTGACTGTGTGTGACATTGTGTCCGTTATTATGTTTGTTTCTGTATGGATGTGTGAATGTGTGTGACATTGTGTCCGTATTATGTTTGTTTGTGTGTATGGATGTGAATGTGTGTGTGACATTGTGTCCGTTATTATGTTTGTTTCTGTGTATGGATGTGTGAATGTGTGTGTGACATTGTGTCTGTTATTATGTTTGTTTCTGTGTATGGATGTGTGACTATGTGTGTGACATTGTGTCCGTTATTATGTTTGTTTGTGTGTATGGATGTGTGAATGTGTGTGTGACATTGTGTCCGTTATTATGTTTGTTTCTGTGTATGGATGTGTGACTGTGTGTGTGACATTGTGTCCGTTATTATGTTTGTTTGTGTGCATGGATGTGTGAATGTGTGTGTGACATTGTGTCCGTTATTATGTTTGTTTCTGTGTATGGATGTGTGAATGTGTGTAGGGGAGTGAATAGGGTAGTGCCATTACCAGTCTGCTGTGCCTGGGGGCTCATATAATGGTTAAGCTGTTTACCTCACAGACAAGATGTACAGGGTTTGATTTTCACCGAGTGAAATTGACTTGACCCAAAATGGCCCTCAAAGGCAGCTAGTCTAATACTTAATCTTTATTATAGCAAAGTGCTTGTTAGCACTTGGGGTAATCACAGGACAATTCAGAGATATACAAATTATCTGATATTGAGGTCTTTCCAAATTCTGACTAATGTGTCTCTGAATCACTGATTTCTACAATTGCATTAAAGAGTTCTTTTTGCTACGGCCTTAGTGCTCAAGGCCAGGCCTGGTTCTCACTCCTGGTGTAAGTGTTACTTGATTTATATTAATTTACTAGGTATGCAGTCCTAAAGGGGTTACTATTACTTGAAAGAACTGCAAGTGATTGAAACTAAATGGTTCAAGCAATTTGACTGACAAGCAATTCACTGAAAACCCAGCTGGCTGAAACCAATTTCACTAGAGACGTGTTGAATTGTAGGCGGTATGTGATAATGCCATTTCTAAAGATAAGGCCTGCTAGGGAAGTGAGTCCTGAAGATTATGTGTGGATTGGCAATGCCCCTATCATGTTGCACCCACAAAATGTATAAATGTTTGTGTTTGTGATGTTTTTTCTTTATCAGTGTGCAGTTGTGAAGTTTGCATATATAATTAAGGGGGTGCAGGACAAATAGGACTTACCCCCCTGAAAAATTTTTGTTTTATGCTATATTTTCTGTTGTATCTTATGTTGAACATTTTCTATGATTTATGATTCCATGTAATTGGTTTCAATCAACTAAGTTTTCAGTCAAGTGGATTTTCATTCGACTGCTTTTAATTAAGATTGCTATAACTATTTGACATTCAGCCAACTGCAGTTCTATCAAGTAATAAACCATCATGGAGCTGTCTAATCCTCATTTCCAGCTCCCCCAGAACAATATGTAGTTAAGCAACATGCTTAGAGCCACAAAATATAGAAATGGTCAGGCAAGAGATCAAGTCCTGGACTCCTAACAGGCTGCACTGTCTAATGTGATGTATGGGAGACCCTTGTTGTTTGCCAAAAGCTGAGGTTTGGGGAATACTGCTCTAATGCAGTGCAAAGGTGATGGCATGCTGTTCTCTTGTCCTGCAGAAGAATCACTTTCCAGGATGTCTTGGATGATTCTGGGCACTACAATTTTCAGTAATAGCAGATGTTCAGTACACATTAAAAATGCATCTGCCTCATTAAAGAAGCTGATAAATACACCTGGTGTTGTAGTTAATGTACCTATATTGCTATGTGCCCGTTTCAATAGCATCTTGTAATATATACATATGAAGAAAGATGTTAATCGATAGAAGCAGTTAAATCAAAAAAACTCTGTTTTTGGCTTTCAGTCCAATACTGATCCCTCCATTCACACTTGTCACACAGGTATTCATATCAAATATAAATTTCTGCCCAAAGGATCCCTCCTGTTCAGGCAATAAATAAATAAATGCATTACCTTTGCGTGTTTTGCACAGCCTTAAAGTATTTTATGCTGCGTTTGTGTAACCACTAGTTAGGAAACACTATTACATGCATTAGGTGACCAGATTCTGCCCTTTGAAGTTTACTGAGCTTTAGAGAAACACACAGAAAAAATATCAATACTGAGTATATCTGGCTACTGTCCCTTTCATATTTCAGCTTCTTTTCTAAAGAATTCTGGACATTTTTTGTATTATTATTTTACTCTAATTCCATACCTCTCAAGTGTACCTCATTACGAGGAACGTACCTCATTTGGGGTCTTAAAAAGTTCATGTTCCTCGAAGCTCCTCAAAGTTCCACATTGAAAGACTCTGTCACACATTCAGTGTTAGGAAATGTTTTAAGTGAAATCCATTGTACACAGAATTGAATCATATTAATTCATTAAAGGATCTTTTTTATAAGTAAAACCAGCATATTTTAACCATCCTATGACCTTCCTAGTTGAATTTGTTAATAAGCCATAAGTAAGTATGTGTTCCACATTTTGTCCATTTGTTCCACATTATGAGGGCTAGTGCTCCTCATTTGGGAGATGGAAGGTTGAGAGCTATGTCTAATTCGTTTAAAGCGTTAATAAAAAACCTGTGTGCATCAACTTGTATTTTCGGAACAATAAGAAATACGAAAGTCTAATGTCAAATATTTTTACCTGACAAGTCTTTTACCAAACAAAATCAAGACGTTTACTAAACATGTCAATGATTTGAAATGAAATAAGGGACGTTTAGCAAAATTCACGACAAACTAGAGCTTATCCAGCTGCTTTCTAACCCCACGACCCCCCCCCCCCCATACAATAAGAGGGTGGATATAACATGTAAAGTAGGTCAACGATCGTTTATTTAAGTAGGAAATACGGTGCAAGCAGAATGATCTGTAGTGTTTAGTAGTCACTTGTATAGAAACATACTATTTAAAAATCATGCGTCTTGCTACCATTTTCGGCATGGGGACCCTTCTTCTAACCGGTGTGATTTTTGGATAGACAGTTATAATAGTTAATATTTAAATTGCAGTGAAACACGCTGATTTCTAATATTGTATTTTTTTCTTTAAAGGTACCTGGGCTGATATAACGCTGAAGGAGACTGGAGGGGGTGCTCAGACACCCGGGAGCTCGATCAGATTGACCTGCCAGGTGTCGGGGTTCTCTCTCAGCAGTAATCATGTAAACTGGATTCGGCAGCCCCCCGGACAAGGGCTCTCCTGGGTGGGCATTGTGTGGCACGATAGTAATACAGCTTACAACCCGTCTGTCAAGGGCAGAGTCTCGATAACCAAGGATAACTCCAAAGGGGAAGTCTATCTACAGCTAAGTAACCTGCGAGAAGAGGACACCGCCAACTATTATTGTGCCAGATAACCACAGTGGTTAAAGTCACCAATTGTCTGCACGAAATCCTTTACGGTACAGACAGCGAATTCTTCAAACCCAGACAATATTAAAATGCTACCACAACCTGCTGCAAATGTCATATTTACCAATGCTGAATTATCCACCAAAGTGAGCCCGTCATTGGGATTTATTATTCCCTGGACTTTATCAACTGGTGAGATTGCTTCCCGGGTTTTATCAGACATCCTAGGCACTGACCCCATTTAATGCGAATATTTCACAAGCAGGGGGCGCCGTTGTACCGCCCCTGAGTTCCGTCAACCTGCTCTGATGAGTTAAGATAAGAGTAGAAATTCTAGGAACACAGATTGTAAAAGTGTGCATGAAGTTCACAAGACGTTCCCTCTCTGCTATGGCAACAATGAATTTCGTTTTATTTCTCATCATTTTAGGGTTGCCACCTGTCCCACTTTACGAGGGACAGTCCCTCTTTGGGCAGTTGTGTCCTGCGGGGAAAAAATGGCAAACGTCGTGGACAATTTTTAGGACAAAATAATTTCCTGAGTTTTCTTTAATAGCTGCATAAACAATTATTTTTTTTTTTTTATCTGAAACCCCTGATGTTATATGAAATAGCACAAACAACTCAAATGCTACAGGAATAAGCTTTTATTTTGGCAAAAATTAACTTCTATCATTTGTACTGGCCATGGGTATGTTTTGTTCTGCAAATTCTGACATTTCTACAAAAAAATGTCCCACTTTGGACTTTTGAATAGGTGGCCGCTGGAATAAAATTCAAACTCATGACAAATCGGGACAATTTTAAAAACAATAGGGGCAATCATGGACAAAATAAGGGAATGTGAATTAGCATGCATTTTTCTGAAATGAAATCAGTGTAAGTCAATAATTTTATACAGATTAATCCACCACATATTCCTCCCAAAAATCTTAAATTTTAGGGATTGGGCTAGACGACAGATGAAAATTTTGAGCCAAAATCAATGATGTCCTGAAAATCTGGACAGTTGTAGTTGTACACATGCAATACAACCAGGAATGACTGGTGACCTCTAACAGGGAGGGACTGCAGGGACCAATAAATAAAAGGATGCATACCTCTCAGCTGTCTTTATTTTCAAGTTCATCTTGATTTTGGACTAAACTTTTGGTCTGTTCTTCGTAATCCCTCCTAAAACTGATGATTTGAGGAGTAAAGGTGCTGTATTATCAGAAATAATGATAATAATTAGAGTTGTGGACCTTGTTTTCAGAAAAAGCACAATAATTCCGATCCATTTTTTCCTGACAGCCTCTCAAGTTAATAATACTAGTATTTAAAATAAGTGTCATTGATTGTCCCTGAATATTTCTGAATGTGCCCCTGATTCTGGAGATATGAGGTTGAGAGCTATGAGACAGATTTAAATGGAGAAGGTCTACCTTAAATGTGGGGGGGTCAACTCTGAGTATGGTTGCATGGTCAAATATGTAGCTGTCTTGCAACAGTGGTTTTATGATTTAGACAACATTCCAAAACTAGTTTGACAGCAGCAAAGACTTCATAAATATATCAGGTGGCTGATTAGGGTTTGCAGCTTTAAAAAATACCCCAGCACCTCCATGTTATAGGTCATCCGGTGCTCTAGGCAGCTCCCAGAATTGGCACCCCCATTAGCAATTGTATCAGGGATAAGCCCTTTGCAACAGCTA
The DNA here is from genome assembly GCF_019279795.1 of Protopterus annectens. Lineage (NCBI taxonomy): Eukaryota > Metazoa > Chordata > Ceratodontiformes > Protopteridae > Protopterus > Protopterus annectens. Next base: position 26,093,091 of record NC_056745.1, read on the forward strand.
CCAAATAAATGAATTTAAAAAGGATGATGGGCTGTTAAATGAATGCCAGTGGCCTGCTTGTCCCATTCCCCCCATCAGCAACTGAACTGCTGTTCTCTTCCCCGAAGAGCTTGTGCCCAGGGCCACTGTTTCCTTCACATGACCCTAGTTCCTAGTTCCTAGTGTTCCATCCATTCAGCCACAGCTTTTGTGTTGCATGAAACTCTTGACCAGCCAACAGCAGCAACAGAGTGGTTAGGGGGTTGATGAAAATCATTTGGGGTGAAACTGAAGAACTGAAGTCTGAAGATGTTGTTTATGAGATGATGGAGGTGAATCAGGGCAAACTTGTTTTGATGGAAATGAAAAAAGTGAGGAGGAATGTGTAGATATATTAAGTATTATTATTATTATTATCATTGTATTGAATATTAATGTGACCCCTGAAGATATATTATATGATATTGCACTTTTGACTGGTCAGTTGAGTAGTTATGCTAAGTGTCTGTAGTCATGTGAGGTTAAGTATGATGAGGGGACAACATAGTAATGAAGCACCATTAAAGCAATCTGTGGGTGACGTTTGAGATAAACATTGCAGATGCTTTGGTCATATGGTTTATACTGAGCCCCAGTTCTTGGCTTTGGAGATCAAAGTTGAGAAATAAAAATTATAAGAACTTGTGAGTGAGTACTGTTAATTTCATGAAATGAGAAAGAACAGGTTCTGTGACAGCTATGGAAGCCAAGGAGACTGCCTTATGTACACAGAAAACTCTCTCCTCCTACCACCCAACAATACAACCTGTGAAAGATGCACTTACATAGCCAAACTGGAAGCAAAGCTCTCTCCAGCCAAGATTGTGCTAGACAGTCAAGAGGAGAAGGTTAACACCTGCACTACACTTCAAGCAACACATAGCCCTTCAAAACCTACACCATCAACACTCACACATAGCAACACTAAACCCACATATGCAGAGGCCCTTAACATTAACCTGCCAAAGCAACAAGGACCTCTGAAGTTGAAACGCAAACAAACACCAGTCACAACCAAAGTGACACACAGCTCACAACACCAGTGTGCCGCCCAACAACAGCACCTAAGGCAAGACAACATACACAACACTTTAGTCATAGGTGACTCTATAGTCAGGCACACTGATGTCCCACTAACCACGCTGAACATGGAGAAAATTACAGTCAGCTGCCTGTCAGGTGCCAGGATCCACCACATAACGCATGCACTCAAGTCACTCCACAACAAGTACAAATATGACTCTGTCATTGTCCATGTTGGAGTGAATGATTTGAGACGTACCTCCCCGGACTACATGAAAAGAGACATGGAAGACCTCTCAGATCATGTGGCCAAGGCATGTATGACCCTAGCCCTGAGTAGCATCCTGCCTTCGCCCAGAATGATACCACAGTCTTCTTCTTCTTTTGGCTTTTCCCGGTTAAGGGTTGCCACAGCGGATCACCTGTCTGCTCATGATTGGCAGTGGAGTTTTATGGTGTTGAGTTGCCAGCCTGGCACCCAACCTTCCACAGAAGGCACACACATCCACACACTCATACCTTGGGCCAATTTAGAGTGTCCAATCCTCCTACTGCATGTCTTTGGGATGTGGGAGGAAACCGGACCACCCGGAGGAAACCCACACGACCACAGGGAGGACATGCAGACTCCGCACAGGACAAAATGATTGACTTCAACAATTGGCTAAGCTTCTGGTGTTATTCAAAGGGGATCCAGATCTGTCTGCCTGGAACTACATGATCGACAAACCACGATGCTTTGCCAGAGATGGTCTGCACCTGTCACCCCTGGGATTCAGGTTACTGGCTAAAGCTCTTGCCACCCCTACAGTGCCTTTTTTAGGCAACGTTAAAAGGACAAAACCACCACTGTAACAGATACAAGTATGTAAAATCCAAAGGTAATGCTACTCAATGATAGAAGTCTAAACCTCAAAATGCACTCTCTCGTGGCACTCCTAAAAATGGAGAACATCAATATCTGAGCAGTAACTGAGACCTGGTTCAAGGCTCCAGACAACACACCTGCAATACCAGGCTACAACTCTTACCACACTTTTTGGCCACCAAACCAAGACAGAAACACTAAAGGTGGAGGAGTGTCCATATTCACCAAGGATATTCACACCGCCAGGCTAGTTGCCCAACAAAATGCATCTGAAATTATTCAGGTGCAATTAACACTAGGTAAGACAGCAATCCAAATTGTAGCTTGCTACAGATCCCCCATCATGCTCCAAGATTCTCACTACACCTTTCTAAACATACTGGAAAATATTAAGATTTATTTATTTATTTATTTATTTTACATTTGTTAACCGGGAGAAATCCGACTGGATACATGTCCATTTTCAGCGGAGGCCCGGGGAGAAAAGCTCCAAACAATACAGATAAAATACATTAAAAATAAGTAAAACAAACAATCAAGTGAAGATTCTATTGTTTCCATACTAGATCTAATGAGATATTAATTAAATACATTTTAAGGATGTGATAGAATATGAATAAGGTAATGACATAGTAAATATTTCTACTGTTACTATAAAAAATTTCATTTCAAAATTTCGACAGAATAAAAAGAAACGGGAGAAAATTCTTTATCATGGGGTACGAAGTCAGCTATTCCTAAGAGAGAAACTGATGGATAAGGTCTATTGAAGTAGAGTTTATTCAGGAGAGAGTTTAAGAGAATTTAGATTTGTATAAAGGAAGGGAATCCATATCAGAGCGTAGGAATTATTAGTCAGGGAATGAGCATTGGCATAGCCAGTGCTTCTGAAAGTGGTGAAACAGTTGTTTTTTGAATTGGGGTAGAGAGGTAGTGGTAAGAATACTTGTGGGAAGAAGAGAGTTCCAGACTTTTCCTACAGCGTTTGTAAAGAGTGCATCGCCTCCTACGTTAATAGCTTTGACCATTTTCAGGAGTGGTTTGCTTGCGGAGCGTAGACTATTTAGGTTAGTATATGGTAAGATTAAGTTCTCAAGTGAGGGACATTTGTCCGGGAATTTGAGTATTTTAATTACCTCAGAGGGTTGGGTAATTCTAACAAGGTTGGGGAGTTCTATCCATTTTAGGTTTTTTAGGTTGATAAAATGATGGGTCCTATATGGTGTACCTGCTGCAAATCTTGCTATATGATTGTATGAGCAAGATAGTTTATCTAAGTTGGTTTTGTTCAGGTTAGTGAATATTGTGGAAGCATAAAGAAGGGTGGAGAGCAAATGAGTCCGGGCAATGGTTACTTTGGCCATTGGGGTTAGGAAGTTTTTGATTCTATACAGTGATCCTAGTTTTTTGTTCACTGTTTTAATGGTTAAGTTGATATGTATGTCAAATTTCAGTTTATTATCAATAGTGACTCCTAGTAGTTTCATATGAGGATCTGGGGAGATAATAGTCCCATTTTGGGATGTTATAGAGAAGTCAATAAGATGATTTTTGTGGGTAGGTTGAAAGAGCAATAATTTAGTTTTTTTTTGGATTTAGGATTAACTGACGACCAGATAGCCAGTTTTCTACTTTGGTAAAGCAAGTTTGAGTTTTTATAAATAGTCTGTCAGGAGAAGTATCCGAACAAACTAGTGTAGAGTCATCCGCATATTGAATGCAGATGGCCTCGGGAATGGCTTTATGGAGATTATTAATGAAGACCGAGAAAAGAAGTGGACCTAGTATGGACCCTTGAGGGGACTCTTATGGTATTAGGTAGTAAATTGGAAAGTTTATTCTGCCAGAGTACTGCTTGTTGCCTGCCAGAGAGGTAGGCTTTGAACCAATCTAGTGTTAAATTATCCAGGTGGAGATTTTTTAAAGTGTCCAGAAGTAGTTGATGGTTGACCATATCAAATGCTTTTGATAAATCTAAAAAGAGGGCTGAAGACACTTTTTTGTCATTACGGTTGTGATTTATTGTATCTGTAAAGGAGAGAAGGGCTGTTGTGGTGCTGTGTTTGGGTCTGAAGCCATGCTGAGAACTGGTTAGAAGGTTGTTATGGATAAGATATTGGAGGAGTTGTTTATGCATACATTTTTCCATGATTTTGGCTAATGGTGACATTAAAGCTATGGGCCTATAGTTAGATAAATCAGTGGAAGTCCCCCTTTATGGAGTGGTATAATGTGATTTAACCTTTTTGATGATTATCTCTTGGGGTAAGTTTAGTGATAGCCAACATAGGATCTTTTCTATGGTGGAAATGTTGTTACCTGGGGGAACATAAATGCAGATAATATAGATTGATTTAACTTTGTTTATTTCTAGTTTGGTAATTAGAAGTTCAGCATTAGAGTCCTGGGGAGGTTTTTGGTGGTATGTGGTTATTTGAAGGCTAGATTTAAATAATATAGCAATACCTCCACCTTTTTTAGATTCTCTGTCGAGACATAAGATGTTATAGCCAGGAGGAATGATTTCACTGTCTTTAGTTGAGGGTTTTAACCAGGTTTCTGTTAGACAAATAATATCAAAGGAGTACAGCTGTAAGAGAGCATGTAGTTGAGTTGTTTTATTATTAATACTGCGTATGTTAAGGTTGGCTACTGAGAGTGAGTTTTTGGGTTGTCTAAGCAGTGGGTTTACAATGGGGTTTAATTTACTGGATTGATTTAAGGAGGAGTCATTTGGACCTGGGTTTGGGTGAATATCTCCATTTTTAAGTAAGAGGAGTAAGGTTAGGTAAGTAGTGTTTGTATATTTACTATGTGGAAGTTTTAGACATTTAGACAACATTCCAAAACTAGTTTGACAGCAGCAAAGACTTCATAAATATATCAAGTGGCTGGTTAGGGTTTGCAGCTTTAAAAAATACCCCAACACCTCCATGTTATAGGTCATCCGGTGCTCTGGGCAACTCCCAGAATTGGCACCCCCATTAGCAATTGTATCAGGGATAAGCCCTTTGCAACAGCTACCAAATAAATGAATTTAAAAAGGATGATGAGCTGTTAAATGAATGCCAGTGGCCAGCTTGTCCCATTCCCCCCATCAGCAACTGAAATGCTGTTCTCTTCCCCAAAGAGCTTGTGCCCAGGGCCACTGTTTCCTTCACATGACCCTAGTTCCTAGTTCCTAGTATTCCATCCATTCAGACACAGCTTTTGTGTTGCATGAAAGTCTTGACCAGCCAACAGCAGCAACAGAGTGGTTAGGGGGCTGATGAAAATCATTTGGGGTGAAACTGAAGTCTGAAGATGTTGTTTATGAGATGATGGAGGTGAATCAGGGCAAACTTGTTTTGATGGAAATGAAAAAAGTGAGGAGGAATGTGTAGATATATTAATTATTATTATTAATTATTATTATTAATTATTATTAATTATTATTATTAATTATTATTATTATCATTGTATTGAATATTAATGTGACCCCTGAGGATATATTATATGATCTTGCACTTTTGACTGGTCAGTTGAGTAGTTATGCTAAGTGTCTGTAGTCATGTGAGGTTAAGTATGATGAGGGGACAACATAGTAACGAAGCACCATTAAAGCAATCTGTGGGTGACGTTTGAGATAAACATTGCAGATGCTTTGGTCATATGGTTTATACTGAGCACCAGTTCTTGGCTTTGGAGAGCAAAGTTGAGAAATAAAAATTATAAGAACTTGTGAGTGAGTACTAATAATTTCATGAAATGAGAAAGAACAGGTTCTGTGACAGCTGTGGAAGCCAAGGAGACTGCCTTATGTACACAAAAAACTCTCTCCTCCTACCACCCAACAATACAACCTGTGAAAGATGCACTTACATAGCCAAACTGGAAGCAAAACTCTCTCCAGCCAAGATTGTGCTAGACAGTCAAGAGGAGAAGGTTAACACATGCACTACACTTCAAGCAACACATAGCCCTTCAAAACCTACACCATCAACACCCACACATAGCAACACTAAACCCACATATGCAGAGGCCCTTAACATTAACCTGCCAAAGCAACAAGGACCTCCAAAGCTGAAATACAAACAAACACCAGTCACAACCAAAGTGACACATAGCTCACAACACCAGTGTGCCACCCAACAACAGCCCCTAAGGCAAGACAACATACCCAACACTTTAGTCATAGATGACTCTATATTCAGGCACACTGATGTCCCAGTCACCAGGCTGAACATGGAGAAAATTACAGTCAGCTACCTGTCAGGTGCCAGGATCCACCACATAATGCATGCACTCAAGTCACTCCACAACAAGTACAAATACGACTCTGTCATTGTCCATGTTGGAGTGAATGATTTGAGACGTACCTCCCTGGACTACATGAAAAGAGACATGGAAGAGCTCTCAGATCATGTGGCCAAGGCAGGTATGACCCTAGCCCTGAGTAACATCCTGCCTTCACCCAGAATGATACCACAGTCTTCTTCTTCTTTTGGCTTTTCCCGGTTAAGGGTTGCCACAGCAGATCACCTGTCTGCTCATGATTGGCAGTGGAGTTTTACGGTGTTGAGTTGCCAGCCTGGCACCCGACCTTCCACAGAAGGCACACACATGCACACACTCATACCTTGGGCCAATTTAGAGTGTCCAATCCACCTACTGCATGTCTTTGGGATGTGGGAGGAAACCGGAGCACCCGGAGGAAACCCACGTGATCACAGGGGGGACATGCAGACTCCGCACAGGACAAAATTATTGACTTCAACAATTGGCTAAGCTTCTGGTGTTATTCAAAGGGGATTCAGATCTGTCTGCCTGGGACTACATGATTGACAAACCACGATGCTTTGCCAGAGATGGTCTGCACCTGTCACCCCTGGGATTCAGGTTACTGGCTAAAGCTCTTGCCACCCCTACAGTGCCATTTTTAGGCAATGTTAAAAGGACAAAACCACCACCATAACAGATACAAGTATGTAAAATCCGAAGGTAATGCTACTCAATGATAGAAGTCTAAACCTCAAAATGCACTCTCTCGAGGAACTCCTAAAAATGGAGAACATCAATATCTGAGCAGTAACTGAGACCTGGTTCAAGGCTCCAGACAACACACCTGCAATACCAGGCTACAACTCTTACCACACTTTTTGGCCACCAAACCAAGAGAGAAACACTAAAGGTGGAGGAGTGTCCATATTCACCAAGGATATTCACACCTCCAGGCTAGTTGCCCAACAAAATGCATCTGAAATTCTCCAGGTGCAACTAACACTAGGTAAGACAGCAATCCAAATTGCAGCTTGCTACAGATCCCCCACCATGCTTCATGATTCTCACTACACCTTTCTAAACATACTGGAATATATTAAGATACAACCAAACACCCTAATACTGGGTGATTTCAACTACTCTGCCATTAACTGGGAAAACTACTCAGGTACCAACACCTTTTCCCAACGGTTCTTGGAATTCATACATTCCAAAACCCTGGATCAACTAATCCATTGTCCCACCAGGTGCTCCAATATCCTATACCTGGTCATTACCAACATGGGAGATAGATGCTACACACTAGTGGTCACTCCCTAATTGTTCAGGTCTGACCATAAGAGCATCACCCTTGACATCCACATCCCAATCCCACCCCCCAGTAAGGAAACATCCGTAAAAAAATTCTCCAAAGCCAACTTCATGCTACTCAAGTCAGAATTGACAAACTTCATGACACCCATGCAGACAGGAGCTGAAAGTTCAACTGCTGAATCCTACACTAAGGCACTGTATGAGCACATCCACTTGTGCATGAATCATGCCATCCCAAATAGAACCAAGATGCTCTCCTCCAAAAAAAGGAAGCCAATCTGGTGGTCCCCTGCCATAAACAAACTATACAACAGAAGGAAGAAACTGTTGCAGAAAAGAAGAAAATCCCAGGATGCAAAAAAACTCCCTCACCAGCCTCAGTAAGAAGCTGAGATCCCTCATAAAATCCTCCAAAGCTAGTTACTAAAATAAAATTGCCAAAGATTCCAAAGACAAACACAAGGCATTCTATAGTTATGTCAATAATCTAAATGGCAATGCTCAGATTTGCTCTGCGCTACAACAGAATGGCATTAAATATACTGATCCCAAGGATATTGCCAATATGCTGGCAGATCAATTTAGTGCCAACTTCACCCCCTCTCACTCCCTAAAGGGCCCATCTCAATACCAAAATATTGCCAAATTCTGGTAATCACAGCCACACAGGTAGAAAATGTACTCTCCAAAGCTAAGAATACAGCATCCATGGGACCAGATGACATACCTGGCTGTGTACTACATGAACTACAAAATGAACTGGCACCTCACCTAAGTGTCACGTTTAATCATAGCCTCACCACAGGCTTAGTGCCCACTGAGTGGCCCACAGCTACAGTTATCCCACTCCACAAGGGGGGATCCACCTTGGATCCTGTGAACTACCATCCCATCAGTCTGATGAGTCTGATCTGCAAAGGCATGGAATGCAATATCATGGATATAAACAAAGACATTGGCAACCTTCAAATGCTGGACCCCACCCAGTTTGGGTTTGTGAAGGGCTGATCTTGTCTTCTGAACCTGCCTGTCTTCTTCGAATCAGTCTCCAGAGCTATGGACTAGGGTAAGATGGTCCACACAGCCTATCTAGACCTCACCAAGGCCTCAACACCATCCACCACTCTGGAATCATAGATAAACTTACTAAGCTGGGCATAAATCCCTATGTCACTCGATGGGTTGCCAACTGGCTTACTGACAGAACCCAGACTGTAAAAGTAGCCAACTCCAAATCCAGCTCCAGACAAGTGGCAAGTGGAGTACCTCAGAATTCAGTCCTGGGACCGCTCTTGTTTGACATCTACTTCTCTGAAGTACAGGCCAACACTAAGGGACTCTGGCTAACAAAGTTCAAAGATGACTGCAAACTGGGAGCCATTATTGAATCCCCAAATGATGTGGATATTCTACAAAAGGGCCTTACAGAAACAGATGCTTGGTGCCAGAGCCATGGGCTCAAGCTTAATGCCAAGAAATGTATAGTTATCCCCTTTGGGAAAAAAAATGTAGTCATGAATTACCACATATGTGGCAGTACACTAAACACCGAAAGTGTGATGAGAGACTTAAAGACACAGGTGGACAATGGTCTCACCTTTTATAACCACATTGCCACAACAGTCAGGAAATCCTTCTATGTGGCACACCTCATCACTAAGAGCTTTTCATCCAGAAAAAAGGAGGTCATTGTCCCACTGTACTCATCCCTCATTAGACACATTATAGAGTACAACTCCCTGTTTCGTATGTACCTCACAAGACATCTACAACAGCTGAAAAGGCTGCAGAAATACCTCACTAAAAGAATCACAGGCCTAAAGCAGATGCCCTATGCTGACCATCTAAAAAAACTTCAGCTATACTCTGTGGCATATTGTCTACTCAGAGGTTATCTCTGCTTAACATACAAGGCCATGTCAAACCCTGAGCTGTTGAACATGCTCCACTTAAAGAAATCCCAATCCCTCAGAGCCACATGCTCTAGGGATCTAAACCTTCTTATCACAATGAATAAAACATACAGGAAGGATAGGTTCCTGACCCAGAGCCTCCCCATACTCTTTAATAGACTGCCCATACATGTCAAGCTGAGCGCCTCCTTGGCCCTCTTCAAAAGAAACCTTGACGATTAGATGGGAAATAGGAAATTCACCCTGGGGATCATGTCAGTCACCCTGCTAGACAGGGGTTCAGGGAAGTAAATATTGTGGGAAGAAATATCCAGGAAATTGTTATGGCTCAGCTTGTATAGGCCCTAGGGCCGGTAGCCTAGTACCAACCTATGAACATTTTAGGAACATCCTATATTTTTTAATCATGATTTTTTAGCTACTGCCTTCAGCAAAGGCTGACATTTACAGGTGTGATTTCTGTGTAGTTTATCATTTACATTGGGGAGCACGTCACTACAGTCAAAAGCAATCTAAACCCCACCATTCCTTTATTTTAGTACCCCTTTCCTATATCTGATCTTAAGGTAACATCCTGATTTTTAAAAGCCATTTCTCTGCACCCAAGCTGTCTTATTGTGTTGATTGACTACAACACAAATGTTGTGAGCTACAAAATAAAGTAATTTTATTCTCTGGAGAACTTAGCATGAATATTACCAGTATTGTGTTTCTGCTTTCTTCAGGCTAGTTAACGGCGGGTGATTTATTTTTTTCTGCTCTGTGTAAACATTGAGAACTCACATTAGCCCTGTTCTGTTCGCCATCGCTACGCTTGGGCTCACTCTGCTCCCCTACCCTATGCCCATTCCCACAAACCCCTGAATATTCTAAATTTATACTCTAACCTCCCTGTAAGGACCATTCCCCTCACTCCAGTTATCCAATAATTATACATCCCTGTCCGTAATTAACAAACCCCTCCCCAACCTCAGTTTTTATTTCTTACCTCCCACTCTTCCCACTTCATTTTAGCTCTATAGCACAAATCAATTTCCGCTCTCTCCACTTCTGCTCAACCCAGATTTTCATCACTTATTCTTTTTTTTCTTTCTTCTTTCCTTTTTCTCCCTCCACTTACCTATTTGCTTCTTCTTATACCTTCTTAAGAAAATCACCCTACAATCAGTGATTTCACTCTCCTCATCTCAGTAATATACCCACATAAAATAACAGCATGTTAGTGTATTTCCTCTTAACCCCCACTCTGTTTTTCCTCTTTGGGTTATCATCTTATCACACTAACTTACTGTACCCTCCAATATCACCCACTCTTACCCAAGTTACATCCTCCTACAATATAATCCTGAACTTCCCCATCTCCCCCTCCCTCTTCAATACCTCCTATATTCAGTTTCATAAATTAAAGTATTTCAGCCTTTTTCTCTCTTCCCCTAAACAAAAGTTCAAACCCCTATCTACTATCTTTATTTCTCTAGACCCAATTCAGTTCACACAACACTTCTACTAGATGGGGATATCCACTCCAATCCTGGTCAGTCCCCTTCTGCCAACTCCACTACCTCCACCTCACCTATTGGGTACCAATCCCCCACCTCTCCAACTAAACACCTGTCAATCTACTCCATAAACCTACAAAATCTTACAAACAAAATAACTGAATTTCATGCTTGGGTTGCCCACCACTCTCCAATCGCTACACATCTTAACTCTCTTCGAAACCTGGCTCAAACCTCATATCACAAACTCAGAAATTCTACCCTCGGCTATAACATTTTCCAGCCTGGCAGACTTTCCAAAAAACGAGGGAGGTCTTGCTATCATGTACTAGGAACAGCCTAAGCTCTGCCCCCATCCCTTCCTCTTCCTGACGTCTCCCCTGCTGAACTTATCTTTCTCAACTGTCACCTTAACCCATGCAAAAGAACTTGCCATAGTATCAATCTGTATACCTCCTGGCAACAGTATTCCATTTCTTGACTCTGTTTTACACTGGATATACCAGCAGCTCTCATATGAGACAATCATACTAGGTGACATCAATATTTATTGGAAGAAACTCTCTCCCACTCTCCTAGCCTTAGTATAAACCTTTTTGGTTTCAGACAACTTATTTCTTCTCCCACTCGCATCTATAAAAACTCCAACCCTATTCTTGATTGGATCTTAACTTTCAACCCTAATCAGTATCATAATCCTGATACTTCAGACTCCTTAAGTGATCACCTCCCTGTCTAATAATAACTTCTCAAACCAAAAAAACATCTGTTTGGAGACTACCACAACCTGTCCAATTTCAATGCTGAAACTTTGAACAGACAACTCTCCCTTGTCAATTGGTCTCACCTGTATAACCTTCCTCTAAATGATGCTGTTCTTGAGTTTAACAACATTTTCCTAAACATACTAAATGCCCTAGCACTCATCAGGAAATTAGGATCAAATCTAATCCTGCTCCCTGGCTCTCTAAAGATGCTATTTCCACTATGAAACCTAGAGACAGTACCTGGAAACAATGGATAGTCAAAATCTTCTCTTCTTTTTAGATAGGAACCATACTAAAAAACTTATTATCTGGGACAAGATAATATTCTGTCAAGAAGCTCAGTGTACCCACTCTTCAAACACTAAAATGTTTTAGCACACCATGAAAAATATGGTCCATCCAAGGAAACCTTCTACACCCAGCCCTTTTCCCAATAAAACTCTTCTTGAAACCGACACTCTTCTAAATAATTACTTCATTGACTCTATCAGCAAACTAACTCTCCCCGACAATAACCAATCACAACCCTACACCCCCTCCAACACCTGCTTACACACAGCCTTCTTCTTGAAACCTGTTTCCACAGCCCATATAAAATCCCTTTTACAGAAACTTAAAACATGCTCCCTCTCATTCAACAACCTAGCCCCCTCCAATTTCTCAAACTTGCAGCCAGTTCCATAGCATATCCTACCACAATCCTTATTAATCATTCTACCAAATAACATTCAGTCCCTGAAATTTGGAAATCCTTTATACAATTCCACTTCACAAAGGAGGTAACTCCACCAACCTTTCCAGTTTCCGACCTACAGCCATCCTCTCCCCTCTCTCAAAAATTCTAGAGAAATGCATTCATAGACAACTACTTAATTACCTACTTCAGAAAAACTCCCATCCCCTCTCAACACAGAAATAGTCCCCACCATAGCACATCCACAGCCCTTCTATCCTTCACCCCGACTATAGCAGAGGCAAGAAATAACAATAAATTAGTGTCATGTCTATTCCTTGACCTCTCCAAAGCATTCAGCACCATCTCCCACCCTAAGCACCTCACTAAGCTAACTGAACTCAGTCTCTCCACAACCACCACTCTGGTTCTCCAGCTGTCTTAACAATGGACAGCAATCTGTTAGATGGCAGACCTCCTGCTCGCCTTTCATACCTATCCAAACAGGTGTCCCCCAAGGATCCATTCTAGGCCCCCTTCTCTTTAATATTTTCATTAATAATTTGTGCTCCTCATGCTGCACCTCATCACTCATCCAATACATGATGATTCTACTCTTTGTACCCTTTCCGACAACTCGACTGACCTTCACTCCCTCACGCAGACTTTTTTAACACCATTGAACACTGGTTAATCAGTAACCAACTCTTGCTTAACCAAAGAAAACTGAACTTCTTCTTTTCCTTCCAAAAATTATATCCAACCTTAAAACTTCCTTCATCCTCTGTTCCTTAGACAACACCATCATTCACGCTGACTGCCATTCTAGAAAGTACATTTGATGATCAACTGAAATTTGACCATTATATCCAACAAGCTATCAAAAAGACCAATCAAAAACTCGGTCTTTTGTATAGAAACAAAAATCCTTATCCATCACCTCAGGGACTTCACTTGCACAAGCCTACTTCCTCCCCGTCTACTCTAGATTTCTCTTATTTTTACCCACATCCAAGAAAATCTTTTAACCAAACTTGTACAAACATACAACCAAATAACCAGATTTGTCTGTAACTCCCCTTCCAAATCCCACCACTGCCTTGTGCTTAAACAACTACAGTGGCTTGAATTCCCTCAACTACTCCAACATTCTCAGCTACAGATGACACATTCTCTACTTTACAAACCTGCAGACTATCCCTCCCTGTCCACCCTTCTATCCCTATACAAACCTTCATGATCTTTCTGTAGCACTGACCAACTGCTACTTGACACGTATAGACCTGATAAAACAATAGGCAGATTACTTTATAAATGGTTCAAATCTCAAACCTGGAACAAACTACCAACCAGTATGCATTCTATCCAGTCTTCAATTCATTTCAAAAGAGAACTGAAAAACTACCTTGCTAACTCTCCTTCCTGCACCTGTCACCCCCTACCTAAACTAGTCCCCAACTGTCAGATTATAAGAATCCTCCTGTCCTTCCTTTTATCGAACTCTATAATAACTAGTACGTTAGCAATGCCACTCAGCATCACTATACTTAAATCTCTTCATCTCTCTTCCTGAGCTACGTTACCCCCCCCCATTCTCTTAACTGTTTTCTGTCACTCTCTTGTCTCTCCTCAGCATTTTTGCCCCACTACTCTACTTTATCCCTTCTGTTTAATAATTCTTCTTCCTCTCAACCTGCTTTGTTTCAGACAGTAAAATTATTCTCGGGGCTTGTTTTCTGATAACTTCTTTTATTCTGTATACCCTATTGTGAATCCACATTTGTATTCCATGTTTCTACCTCTGTTATTTTTCAGCTGCACTTTTTGATCATTTATACTTTGCTAATTTCCATTATGGCTTGAATCTATGTAGTTAAGTGTTCATATTCATATTATTTGTAATGTAACTTTGATGTTATGTTTATCAATTGTATGGAGCTTTTCCTCATCGGGTCTCCACTGAAAATGGGCCACCAGCCCAGTTGGACTAACTCGGTTAACAAAAGACAAGTAAATAAATAATACATAAAATAAACAGTCTACAAAGCAAACACTTTGGTATTAGCTGACTTTTCTGACTGTACAAAAGTTTTTTTTTCTTTGCCTAAGTGGCATGTAAGTATTTATGAATATTGTTTCTGTCTTGAAATCTAGTAAGAGAGTGAACAAAGCTGTTAAAGTCAGGGTATGCATGCAAGCTTGTTATGATTTATGAGTGTTAGTGTATTAGTGTAAACTATGATATGTTGAAGAAATGCTTAAAAATGTGAAAACAGTTGCATGATTTGAACATGAGTGCCACTCCATATATTTCAGATGTTTTTGTATTTTGCAATATGTTTGTTAGTGTCAGCAGTAGAACTGAAAGTTATAACATAACAGAAGGAAAAGAATCAGAAGTGGTATGCTGTGTCCTCAACAACTCAATGTAAATCTATGTTTTAACAGTATAATTGCACCAAAATAATTTAAGGAAGAAGTTAAGGAACATTTGCTATACTAATAGACACGTTTTAAAATGGTGCATGGTGCCATTTTGTGGTTAAGGCAACTAGTGAGGTTTTATGTGATCTTGATATCCAAATACACCATTTTTATATTATATTTTATATGCTTGTTTGATCTGATGCTGTCAACTGGAATATTTTCATGATTGTGTATCTAGATTGAACCACTTGTGTTATTAGAAAGTCTTCCAAATGGAAGACAAATAATACAACTAGAGTTATTTGCATTTAATTAGGAGGCATTCTTAGTTTGCAACTGTCCTATCGAGGAGCTGAAATAAATTCCAGTATTCTTATGAAAGTAATAGTGATTAGTTATAAATGTAATATTAAGGAGAAGCATGAAGGCCATGGTTAGCAAGCTTAATGTATCATGTAGTGGTAAATATGCATACACACATCTGGGGATTCAATAAACTCCATGTAGCCTTACCACAAGGCCTGCACAGAGTTTAAGTGTTTGCATGGTGAGCAACAGCTCTAATCACATATTCATGTTGTGCACCACATTTAAATATAAATATGCACAGTTTTGTGTCTAGCAACAGTGTTGGCTGATCAGAAAATCATGTAAAGCAACACAGACAGCAGCAGACATGTAAACCTGTTCACCTAAGGGCAAACTAGGCCTGCGAGTTTGCACAAAAAGCCACGATGATTACTAGGGTTATTAATAAAGAATTGTACATAGTTTCAACACATTACATAAAACTGTATACAGTGCAGAGTATTGTGGAAACCTGTCAGGTGTACTGAACAAAAGTTGTGTAAATGTTCAGTAAGGGTACATAGACTATATTATAGATAAACATATCTTCTTCCTCTGGCTTTTCCCAGTTAGGGGTCACCACAGCAGATCACCTGTCTGCTCATGATTGGCAGTGGAGTTTTATGGTGTCAAGTTGCCAGCCCGGCATCCAACCTTCCACGGAAGGCACACACATGCACACACTCACACCTAGGGCCACTTTGAAGTGTCCAGTCCACCTATAGCAAGTCTTTGGGATGTGGGAGGAAACTGGAGCACCTGGAGGAAACCCACGCAACTACAGGGAGGACATGCAGACTCTGCACAGAAGGCACCACAGCCAAGGATCGAACCGGAGAACCTCTTGCTGTGAGGTGACAATGCTAACCACTGCACCACCGTGGCTGCCCATTATAGATAAACATATAAATATTATAAATAACCCTATGAATATCAGTTGTAGGTCCTTTCCTTTTCAACTTTGTATGCCCCCTGCCCTCAAGCTTTCACTTTCAGTGCCCCAATAACTCAAGATGTTAGGTACAAACTCGTATGTCACCCAGTGGATAGCCAACTGGCTCACAGACAGGACCCAGGAAGTTAGAACTGGGGAGTCCACTTCTACAAAGAGGCCAGTCACAAGTAGAGTCCCTCAGGGATCAGTCCATGGACCGGTCCTTTTTGGCATTTACTTCTCAGAAGTCAAGGCCAATGTCAGTGGTCTCTGGCTGATTAAATTTGTAGATGATTGCAAATTAGGATCTGTTATTGAATCCCACACTGACACAAATGTTCTCCAAAAGGGCCTGACACAGGCAAACAACTGGTGTCAAAGCCATGGATTAAAACTAAATACCAAGACATGCATAATAGTCATCCATCCCTGGGAACTATCATATTGACAACACACCCCTTAGAGGTGACCCAGTAGTTAAGGACATAGGGAAACAGATGGATAGTAATCTAGCCTTTGACCATCACCTGTCCACAGTGGTGAGGAAATCATTCTGTGTTGTGCAACTTATAAGCTAAGGTATGGCATCTAAGTCCAAGTAAGACATTGTTCCACTATATTCAGCATACATCAGGCCTATCACTGAGTACACTGCCCCTTTGGTATGTACCTAACTGGGCATATCCAACAGTTAGAATGTCCACAGAGGTTCCTTGCTAAAAGAATGCAAGATGTGAGTAAAATGTCCTATGCAGACCACCTCAAGGTCTTATCCCTGTATTCTGTCTCCTACAGGCTTTTGAGGGGGTTCTATGCCTATCATACAGGGCATTGTCAGACCCCACTCAGATGGACCCACCTGCATATCCACTAAAAACAAACAGCACCAGAATTACCTTTTCTAAGGACTTAAACCTTGCCTGTGATATAAATAGGATCTGCTGGAGAGATAGGTTTGTATCCTAGACACTACCAAGTCTATGGAACAGGGTCCCCATCCATGTGAAGCAGAGTGCCTCCCTGACCCAATTCAAGTGTAACTTGGACAATTGGATGGCGCACAGGAAATTCATCATTGGTTTGGCACCTATGTCTCTAGACACAGGCAACCTGTAAATGGTTCATCTCCCAGATCCATGCTTACACTTATCAAGGGTATCAGAACTTGTCAGAGATTTGGGATGCATGGCTAGGCTTAAAAAGGCCCTTGTGGTCATTAGCCTAGTAAACCTCTATGAACCTATGAACAGGGGAAGTGTGTGTATTGAATAGGGACACAAAGATAAATTACATGAATGAACACAAAGAAGAAGGACAGGTGAACATGTGACACATGGTAATGTTCAGCAGATGAGGGCATGTCAATGAAGACAGTTGTAGCATGAATACCAATAGCACATGATACAGTATGGACTGCACAGTGAATGTATATGTAAAATGGATCAGCACCAAGGATGATGCCACAATATAAACAATAAATGATTGGCGTCAACAATTGGCTTAGCTTCTGGTGTCAATCCAGGGGGATCCAGTATCTTTCACCCTGGAATGAGATTTTTGACAGGTCATGCTTCTTTGCCAGAAATGCTATGCACCTTTGTTCTCCAGGCTGTTGGATACTGGCAAAGGTGCTAGCCTTCCTCATAGTGCCTTTTTTAGGCAATGTCAAAGCAAAAATAATTACAGTGTAATACAATCCACTGGAGGCAAACTCAAGGTCCTGGTGCTTAACGCTAGGAGTTTAAACATGAAGCTGCAC
Source organism: Protopterus annectens (assembly GCF_019279795.1). Taxonomy (NCBI): domain Eukaryota; kingdom Metazoa; phylum Chordata; order Ceratodontiformes; family Protopteridae; genus Protopterus; species Protopterus annectens. Next base: position 26,110,894 of record NC_056745.1, read on the forward strand.
TGGAGGAAAATAACAACTTGCTAGATGTCAAATTTGGTGACACCTTCACCCCCTTGGACCCACAGGCCATACCCCAAGGCATACCTGACAACAGTCCTCTGCCAGATATCTCTAGAGATCAGGTCAAATCTGCACTCTCCAAGGCCAAAAACATGGCCTCAATAGTACCAGACACCAAGGCAAATTGCTTACTAAGCAATTTATTGACAGCAGCACCACTAAGCTCCATCCCAGTGTTTTGAGACCTGGGAATGTAGTTAGATAGAAATCTGGACTTTGACCACCAAGTTCCACAGTGGTAAGGAAAGCCTTCTATGTCATGCACCTCATAAGTAAGGGCATTGCATCCAGGTTTGAAGTGCTATAACAACAATGTACTCAACCCTCAGAAGAACATTAACAGAGTACAGTGATTCCTTTTGTATGTACCTCACCAGACACCTGCAGCAGCTGGAGAGACCATAGGGGTTTCTCAACAAGGAAATACAGGGCCTCCAAACCAAGCCATGATGTACATGGAAAGACTGAAAACCCTGTCACTGTACTCTGTATCATACTGGCTTCTGACAGGTGACTTGTGCTGGTCCTATAGGGCAGGCTCTGACCCTGCACTGATGGAAATGCTGCACATCCACAAATCTAATGGCAATCAAAGTCCCAAATCATGGGAAGAAGATCTCCTCACTGACCCTATTCAAGTGCAGCCTAGACAAATGGACCAGAGACTGCAAATTCACCCCAGGGTGGTACCCATGTCTCTCATAGACAGGGGTAGTTGATGCTGACCATACACTCACTCTCTGAACTACGTCTACCTAATAAAGACAATTGGTGCACTTGTGATGAACATGTCTATGATTGTGAGGGTGTAGGATGGATAGCCTAGTAACCTCCTATTAAACGATGAGCTTATGTCAGCAGTTTTTAGGGGGCATATTACTACAGCTGTTAAAGACAGAGCATGTAATGTAATGGCAGGAATGGCCATCAGTACATTAGCTCACATCACAGATTGTAATAGCCTGTAGTAGGCATTCTGTACAGCCACACCTCAGTATAGCACATGTCAATGTGTACAGCCACACCTCAGTATAGCACATGTCAATGTGTACAGCCACACCTCAGTATAGCACATGTCAATGTGTACAGCCACACCTCAGTATAGCACATGTCAATGTGTACAGCCACACCTCAGTATAGCACATGTCAATGACAGCAGCATTGATGTGTCAAGGGATTATAGGGCCATAGGACACTATTAGCCTAATGGCCAACATCACATGAAGTCCTAACCATCATTATAACATGAAAGTAACCATGCCTATATGTGTATCATGGAAGACAGTAAGACTGTTCTGCATATGTGCGTATTTGCTGGATTGCATTACCTTTTGCCACTGCCCATATATGACGTGCACCACACCACGACAGAATTAGCAATCTCATATGTAATGGTCTGGGCATGCCTTACATAGGCTCATGGAAGGATTCTGCTTCATGATGTGTGTATGCATATTTGACATGAGGACATCCTTCACATCTGCAGGAAGGATGTCATGTGGCCAGAGGACAAAGAAAGATGTGTGAGGTTACGTGAATGGTACCTCAAGTGGTAGTGAAATGAAAATCTATTCCAAAGATCACACAATGACCATAATGTACCACCAACCAAACACACACCACCACACCGGGCCTGATATGAACATTACACCTGTGCAGGCATAGAATATGAATGCCATGCAATGTCACAGCAGCAACACCACATATGTCTGACTGTAACACTGTAACACTGCAATATATGGAGTATGATAGCATCATTGTATGCTGAGGAGAACATGTTGTGAGCTCTGTAGGGCATGGATGAAGAAACACGTCCCTGTGTAAAACTGTATCATAAGTGATAGCTGTTTGTATAGACATGCAAGTAGTTTGCTGTCAGAGTAGAACACCTATATGTGTAGTTAAAACACATTGCAAACACAGTAGTTAATGTTACTGCCACAGCACAGGTTTGTCTTGAATACTGTCAGAATGCATGTTACACAGGATGACATAGTTATTGTATGCTACAGCATGATGTTTCAAGGAGTTTTGGAAAAAGCTATGGACACACATATTGTCCTAAAACTACCTGTTTACAGACCACTGTACTTATTACACCAGTTGACTGCAGTGAGAGCAGAACCTCTATCTAAGTACATGGACTAGAGACCTTTGTATTTAATGTAAATGCCCCAGCACAAGTGTGCTTTTATAAGGTTGCAGGACAATTTATAGTGGATGGCATCATCATTGGATGTTGGAGAGAAGATGTTGGGAGGCCTGTCTGAAATGGATAGCTAGCCATGTATAACTGTACAAAGTGTAGAATTTTCTGTTGTGTTTCCAATGCACAGGTGTACTTCATGAGACAGTTTACAATCTAGATGGAAACAGCTGTACACATTACTACAACTAGTGGAAAATCTGAATGAGTATTGTCATTATAAAGATCTGCATAGTATATAACAAAACATTTGCTGCTGCTTTCTGTGGTGTAGTTGATATATTTGTGAACAAGTACTGAGATTGCAGTGTATGAGGGGGGTAAGAGATGCTGCAGTTTAAATATGTGTTCTGTTCTTAAAAAGTCCCTTTCCCTGTTTGTGTTTTTACATGTACTTTGATGGCAGGAGAACTACATGGATAATAAGCAAAAGTAATACATGCTAGTGTAAACTTTCAATAGTGCATCGAGCAGTGGGTTTTCACGATTGATGGCAGAGTGCTTGCATATGCGAGATGGACTTATCTACTGCTTTCTCTGTTTGCACATAATTAAGTGGTGAGCAAACATGATCCCCATTGCCAAAATGTGAGTTTTGAGTACTAAGTGTGTAGAACACACCTGTCATTTAGCTGACTCTGTAGTGACATGTTATTTTAGAGCCCAGATGATACAGGGTTTGATTCCAGGTGTATTTAATAGTGTTAAATAATGTTATAATGCAACAAAGTAATTCTTTATTCTACATTCACTGTGTGTTACCTCAGTGCAGCGGGTTTAAGCAGCATTGCTTGCTGGTAACCACACCAAAGAAGAACCGTGCACTATCGCTTGGCATTGGTGCACAATGCCAAACTCCTCACAAAACACAGAGGCTAAGAAGTGAAGGGCTTTATTGGTTGTTTTGTACTTATGTGTGTTGTGTGTGATTCTATTTTTGAACCAGAATAAAGGTGATAAAATGGGGCAGATAAGAAAGTGGTGAAATGGGGGGGCAAGTAGGGGGAAGAACAAAGGTAGAGCACTACAGGAATGTGTATGGGGGTGAACCATAGCTATCCACTTCTTCAACAATGTGAAATTAAAATACATAGAGAATATTAGCTAAATTTATACTGTCACCTCAACAAAGAGGGGTAACACCAACACAAACATGTTGTATAGCCAATTGGACCAATTCAGGAATGTCAAGAAGACACGGTTGCAAATTGGAGAGCTATGTATGGGACGGTATATATATATATATATATATATATATATATATATATATATTTATATCTATATATATATATATATATATATATATATATATATATATATATATATATATATATATATATATATATATATATATATATATATATATATATATATATATATATATATATATATATCTATAGCTGAGGTAGCGTTGTCGCCTCACAGTAAGCCGCTGTCCAGTTCGATTCTCAGCTAGAGCGTCTTCTGTATGGAGACATGCGTGAATGGGCGTACCTTCGTTCAAGGTTGTGCATCAGGGCTGGCAACTCGGCATGTAAAAATCTTCTGCCAATCATTAGTGAACCGAAGTTCCGCTGTGGCGACCCCTAACTGGGAAAAGCTGAAAGACTCAATAATATATATATATATATATATATATATATATATATATATATATATATATATATATATATATATATATATATATATATATAATATTATTATATATTATAATTATATTACTATTATATTATTTATATATATTTATATATATTATTATTATATTATTATATATTATAATTATATTATTGTTATATTATTATTTATATATATCTATATATATATTAGTATTATATTATTATATATTATAATTATATTATTATTATATTATTATTTATATATATTTATATATATATATTATTGTATTATTATATATTATAATTATATTATTATTATATTATTATTTATATATATTTCTATATATATTATTATTATTGCATTATTATATATTATAATTATATTGTTATATTATTATTTATATATATTTATATATATTTATATATATTATTATTATATTATTATATATTATAATTATATTATTATTATATTATTGTTTATATATTTATATATATATATATATATATATTATTATTATATTATTATATTATATTTATATTATTATTATATTATTATTTATATATATTTATATATATATATATTATAGTATTATATATTATAATTATATTATTATTTTATTATTATTTATATATATTTATATATATATTATATTATTATATATTATAATTATATTATTATTATATTATTATTTATATATATTTGTATATATATTATTATATTATTATATATTATAATTATATTATTATTACATTATTATTTATATATATTGTTTTTTTTTTGCTGGCCATTTTTATTTTTTACTTTGTTAAGAGAGGAATATTGAATGAGGGACATAGGTATGTCTGGGTCAGGTAAGCTGGGTAGGTGAGGAAGCAAATACAAACAAACAGGACAAACAAGACAAGACTCAGGAACAGTGAGGGACACAACAGGTTGGGGGACATCATGATTGGGGTTAGGGCAGGGGCAGCAAATGCTCATGCCCATCAAACATGGGAGCAGTGAGAATCTAATCCTCTCCTGCAGGACTGTCATCGTCCCCTTACTCTACTGGTTGTTAGAGTGCTTGATGTCTCCTCCTATGGATCATGAGGGAGACCACTCTCTCCAGCATAGGCATGAACCACTGATGCTATGCATGACCCTATGCACCAACCTTGGCATCTCCTGGTAGGTGATAAAATCCCCACCTCTGCCAGTACTCCCGAAGGGTACCACAGCACCAGCTGCCAGGATAGTGTTACTTGAGAGTGCAGGTAGTGCAGAGGCAGCAGAGACAGCACTGCCAGGTTGGGTCCCAGATGTGCTGAGTGTCAGAGCCAGTGGAGTGGGGGCAGGCTGAGCCACTGAGGTTGGCCTACCTCTCTGTGCTGTAAAGCATTTTGTGATTTGTCAGACATGGATGAAATGGAAATATTTTGATGACACATAGCAAAAAAAAAAAAAGAGATAAGGGTTGGGGTGAGAGAAAAAAAGAGATAACATTAGTACCATCTAGTACTGAGGGAAGCAAGGGGTATATATGCAGCACAAGAGAAGTATTATTGTAGCTTTTCAATTAAAATTTGTTTTCTATACAATTGTAGCAAATGGTGGTGCAGTGGTGCAGCAGTTGTGTTGTTGCCTCATAGCAAGAGGTTTTCTGGTTTGATTCTTGGCTGGGGTGCCTTCTGTGTGGAGTCTGCATGTCCTCACTACATCCATGTGGGTTTTCTCTGGATGCTCTGGTTTTCTCCCACATTACAAAAACATGTCTAGAGCATTTTTACGTGGGCCTCTGCTGAAAGTTGCTTTGTTCCAAGTCAGACTTTCCTTGTAAACAAATATTAAATAAATAAATGTCACCATATGTGACATTTAATGCATTATCACAGTAATAAAAATATTTTAGCTGAACATTTACATTTAAATATACTTCTTTACTAGTATAAAATATAATTAAGGATTGCTCAAAATAATCCTTGCGAAGTGCAAACAATGCACATATGCTTGGTCCAGTTATACAGATTAAGTTAACAGCAGGGCATTTATGCCACTTATGTAGAGATTAATTTATGTAATTTAATTTTTAAAGGATTGCATTATTTTATATTTGCTTCTTGAGGTATTTGAACCCACAACATCTGACTACAGTTTTAGACTTGACTCCTGCTGTTGGATTGTGCTACACACTAAAGCATGCATGCTTGCTTTTACAGCTAGGGTATGCATGCTTACTTTGCTACAGCTGTACAGAATAACATTTTAATTGAAAAGCTAAAATAATACTTCTCTTGTGCTACATAATACCCCTTGCTTCCATCAGACCCTCCATATGCTCAGCATGAGCTTCTCGATTCACCATAATCTCTGTATTGACTGTGGAAGAAAGAGAAGAGAACAACAGAATAGTATTATGCATACCAGTCTGGCCTATATATAGCTTTCTATTATAAATTATCTTTATTAGTATAGTTGGGATGTTCCCAGTCCTGAACACATCCAGCCACTGGTAGAGTGTATCGCTGTCACACCTTTTTAGATTATTAAATTGATGCCTACACTATTCTTCAGTGTGTGGAATGCTAGTTGTACTGGAGACAGCCTTTGACAGACTATTCCAAGCTTTAAACTTGCACTGGGAGCCAGTATAGTCCCCCTGAAAAAGCTTTTAACTGTGGCACTTTACAATGAGTTCAGTAAAGATCCTGGACTTCTCAACACCCCACCTCTTAACCCTGAATTGGGGGGGGGGGGGTCTATATCAAAAGATAAAAGTTTAAAAACTTCAAATCTGATATGGTCAACACCATATGATTGAAGTCTTGAAACTTTGAATCTTTTAATGGAGATCTCCATACAGCATGGAAAGAGAAGACTTCCCTTTTCTGCACTGTAGTGCAATCGCAGAGTTGGTATATTTAAGTAGCGAGGGGTGTGTGGGGGTGCATCCCCTTGTGGGGGGTGCAGGGCAGCTTGCCCCCTGCTTAGAGCATTTAAATGGTTTGTTTTTGTAGGTTGTTGTGTTTTATTACATTTTCAGTGTTTCAGGACTTCGATTATATGGTGTCGACCATATCAGATTCCAAGTTTTGAAACTTCGATAATGTAATATAGACTCAAATTGGGCACCTACCCTTCTACTACTAGACATGTGTAACCAGAGAGAACTGCAATAGCTAAGAATGATTTTCTGCTGATGTACATTATCATGTTTACTAGTAGTGTGCAAACCTGAACAACAAAGCCAACTGTGTTTGTGAGCTAAGTGGAGAGCAACAGTGCCAAACAGACAGCAAACCAGTTTTTCAATTTGGAAGGTTAATCTGACACTTGACATTAGTTTAAGGGTTGTTTGCTGCTATAACTGTTAGGTGATTTAACTTTGCAGACATGTACTGGGGGCATAAATTTTATGACCTGACACTTTTATTGTGTGGCTTTACCTCTTCTTCTGGCTTTTTTCCGGTTAGTGGTCACCACAGTGGATCACCTGTCTGCTCATGATTGGCAGTGAAGTTTTACAGTGTCAAGTTGCCAGCCCGGCACCCAACCTTCCACAGAAGGCACACACACGCACACCTAAGGCCAATTTAGAGTGTCCAATCCACCTACAGCATGTCTTTGGGATGTGGGAGGAAACCCACGTGACCACAGGGAGGACATGCAGACTCCACACAGAAGGCACCCCAGCCGAGGATCAAACCGGAGAACCTCTTGCTGTTCATGGGTTCATAGGTTGATACTAGGCTATCTGCCCTAGGGCATTTATAAGCCTAGCCAGAGTGTGTTTGACTTTCACCATCCTTTTAGATTAGTTGACTGTGCCTCTGTATATTAGGTCACAGAAGATAGCCCTTTTGAGGTTAGTTTACTGTGCCTCTGTCTAGTAGGGACACAGAAGAGATCCCAGGGGTAAACCTACGTTCTCCCATCCATTCGTCAAGATTTCTCTTGAAGAGGGTCATTGAGGGACTCTGACTAACATGGATTGGGATTTTGTTCCAGAGTGAGGGGAGCCTCTGGGATATGAATCTGTCCCTCCAGCATGTCCTATTTATTTCTGTGCTGAGGTTTAAGTCCCTGGAGCATGTAGCTCTAAGGGATTTGGATTTCCTGAGGTGGAACATGTCCATTAATTCTGGGTTTTACATGGCTTTATGCATCAGGCACAGATCTCCTCTGAGTAGGCAGTAAGCAACTGAGTAGAGCTGGAGTTTCTTTAGCCTAACTGCATAGGGCATCTGTTTGAGTCCCTTGATCCTCTTGGTGAGGTACTTTTGGGGTCTTTCCAGTTGCTGCAGGTGTTGAGTAAGGTACATCCCAAATGGGACATTGTATTCAATTATGGGCCTGATGAGTGATGAGTAGAGGAGCACAATGACCTCTCTTGATCTAGATGTGAACCCTTTCGTGATAAGGTGGGCTATATAGAAGGTCTTTCTAACCATTTTGGCAATGTGATTGCCAAAGGAGAGATTGCTATCTACTTGGGTCCCCAAATCCCTAATTACTTCTTCCATACTATGTGGTAATTTGTGGGCACTTTGTTTTTCCCAAAGGGGATGACTATGCACTTTTTCACATTTAACTTTAGGCCATGGCTCTGGCACCAGTTATCTGTCTCTGTGAGACCCTTTTGGAGGATGCTTGTGTCAGTCGGTGAGTCAATTATGGCATCCAGTTTGCAGTCATCTGCAAACTTGGTCAGCCATAGGCCTCCCATGTTAGCCTGTACCTCAGAGAAATATATACCGAACAAGAGAGGTCCCAGGACTGAGCCTTGTGGGACACCACTTGTAACTGGTTTAGAGTCTGACATGGCACCTGCAATTCTGACCATGTGGGTTCTATCCCTGAGCCAGTTTGCAACCCATCTTGTGACATAGGGGTTGATATTTAAGCTGGTGAGCTTTTTTATGATGCCTGAGTAGGGTATTGTGTCAAAGGCTTTTGCGAGGTCCAGGTAAGCTGTGTGGACTACCTTCCCTTCATCTATGGCCTTGGTGACTGTTTCAAAGAAGTCAACCAGGTTCAATAGGCAAGATCTGCCCTTAACAAAGCCGAATTGGGTAGGATCCAGTGTTTGGAGGTTCCCAATGTCTTTGTTTATGAGTTCCATGATGATACGCTCCATAGCTTTGCAGACCAGGCTAGTCAGGCTTATAGGGCGATAGTTTCCGGGGTCCATTGTAGCACCACCTTTGTGGAGTGGGACCACTGTTGCTGTACGCCATTCCTTGGGTACATATCCTGTAGTAAGGCTGAGATTGAACAGTGACTTTATGTGAGGGTTCAGTTCTTCTTGGAGTTCATGTAAGACACATCCTGGGACACCGTCCATTCCCATTGATGCTGTGTTTTTTGCTTTGGAGAGGGCAGCTCTTACCTGTGCATCTGTGATGTCAGGGAGGCTACACTCTGTTGGGATAGACATTTGCTCTTTTGGGGGGAAGGGGGGAGAAGTTTGCACTGAACCTGTCTGCCAGGATGTTGGCAATGTCTGTGGGTTCAGTGTATTTGTTGTCATTTTGAACTAACTCAGAGCATATCTGGGAGTTGCCACCCAGGCTCCTGACATAACTAAAGAAGGCCTTGTGATTATCTTTAGCATCTTGTGCAATTTTTCTTTCGAAGCTGACCTTAGATGATTTTATGAGGGATCATAGTTTCTTGCTAGTAATGATCAGAGATGCCTACCCTTTTTGGGATTTTACTCTATCATGTACTAGCTTCCTCCTTCTGTTGTATAGCTTATTTATGGCTGGGGTCCACCAGACAGGTCTCCTGCCTTTGGAGGAATGAGTCTTGGTTTTATTTGGGATAGCACGATCCATGCATTCCTGTAGGTGTCCATAGAAAGCGTTTGTAAAGGATTCTGCGGTTTGGGCCGTATTTTCCACTGGCCCAGGGGCTTTGAAGGATTCCACCTCGATTTTGAGAAGTGTGAAGTTTGCTTTTGATAAGTTCTTCACAGTGTATTCCTTGGCTGGGGATGAGGACAGGATATGGATGTCCAGTGAGATTAATTTATGGTCAGATCTTACCAACGAGGGGTATACCTTTGGTATGGAACATAAAGTCCCCATGTTGGTGATGATCAGGTCCAATATGTTTTCCCCTCTTGTGGGAGTGGTGACCAGTTGTTCCATAGCATTTGAGTTTATAAATTCTAGGAACCATTGGGCGAGGGTGTTGGGGCTTGAGTAGTGCTCCCAGTCTATGTTTGGGTAGTTGAAGTCACCCAATATAATGGTGTTTGGAGAGACCTTCATATTCTCCAGTGTTCTCAGGAAAGCCAAGTGGGGTTCCTGAGTTTGGGAGGGTGGTCCGTAGCAGGCTACAAACTGAAAGGCAGTTTTGCCCACTGTTAGTTGCACATGGATGGTCTCCGATGCTTCATGCAGTGCCACTAACCTGGAGGTGTGGGTATCTTTGATGAATATGGATACTCCCCCTCCTTTTGTGGTTCGGCAATGCTAACTGCTGCACCACTGTGGCCACCCTTATTGTGTGGCTTTACACACTGATAAAATTAATTTTTACTATGTGGGATTCAAACCTATGCATAAGAGACAAAACATTTTCTTTTACAGTAGTGACTTTTCATCTTTGCCACAGAACTGCTTCTCAGACATGTTCATGAATTCCATATAAATACATGACAGATTGAGAAGTTAGCCATGTAACCTGATGAGGTCCTGGTTTATACATGTATGTGTGTATGAGACTTATTAAAGTCTGAAGGCCATTCAAGGGCAGATAGCATAATTATAGTTACAGAAACATAGTAGTCCGTATCTCCTCAGTCATACATATAATTGATATGAGCTACACTGCTATACACACTTATTGTTATTGTTATTTATAATTTGGTTTAACTTTATGTGGCATTTAATATAAAGTGAAATGGAAAAACAGTAAAAAAAATTGGAATTGCCTGTGTTAGAACCCAGGGCCACCTGTATTGCAGTCCTACACTTACACCTGCTGTCACTGGAATAGTTAAACAGCAGTTGGATATTTCCCTAGTTATTACTAGCTGCTGTGTATTAACAGCCACACACCTATGCTTAGCATGCTTGCACAATGCCCAACACAATTGATAGAATGTATCCATTTTGAAACTGTTGACTGCTTCTTGTCTGCAGGTGTTCTGGACATGCAGATGTTGGGAAATTTGCTAACAGCCGCGCTACACCGCTTAGTGTGTCTGCATGATAGAAAGCAAAAATGCAATGATGTATTCTTTTTCAAATCAAGATTTTCTGCATTCTGTCAACAGAGGTTATGTCTGCTTCATGTATGGGCCATTAGTACAAGTTTGCTGATGTTAATCATCAAGCAATCAAGCCAACCCAAGTTAAGCTTTTTTTAGCCTTGTGGGCAGTATTTCTTAGGTTTCATCCTTAAAAGAGAAAGGTGGGAGTTGAACCATGATCTATGGATAGTATATGCTGTGTGGATCAATGTGTTTAGCAGATGTGCTACACACACAGATAATTCACAGGTGTAATTGATGTACTAGGTACCATAGAAGTATATTACATGACATTTATTGTATTTCTCTGTTCCCTCTGTTTACACTAAGATGTGCATCACACAAATGCTGATAATTAAAAAAAAAATATGAAACAAACAATATCACAAAATAATTGTTGGTACACATGAAAGATTTTACACAAGTTTGAATTTGAACTCTCACACCAATGAACCTTCAAAACAGAGTAAGGGGTTCCTATCCCTATCTGGCACACAAGTAGCTTTGCAGCAGAGAATGAATACCAGTGTGGATACAAGCAAGTCCAAAATTGTCCGCAGTATTAACAAAACATATGGTACTTGTACACTTCTGAGTTGTTTGAACATGCATAAATTTCAGATGTAGTGCAATGAGTGATCACACAAACATTTGTGACTATTGTTTGCAGAAATACAGTTCTGTCTTATCTGTGTATGGTGTTCATTCTTCTCTTGTCTGAGCAGTATTCTGAGACATGCAGGCTGTAAGGCATTTTCTGTTATTCTACTTACAGTGTGTGAGTATACTAAATGCCAATATGATACAGTTTTCAACAAATGCAGGGGAGGTTGGATTTTACTGAACAGAACCTGTGAAATGTCTGCTACTTACTTATATTTAAAACCTTGACACAATTACTTCTATACTTTGTAAGTCTAACCTGGCAAACACACCAACACCAACAAAAAAACAAACCAATAATGACAAAAAGTCCTTTTATAACTCTGCCCAATTCAATAACAAATCCAACCCTCACAAGTTCTGGTATACTATTAACAAAATTCTCTCTCCAGGCTGCCCCTCAACTCCCTGCCCCTACCCAAACACATCTCCTCTAGAAACTGCTACTCTTCTCAATAAAACTTTATTGAAACCATTAAAACACTCATACCTTCCAACTGTAACACAACTTCTCTGCCTACCCCTCCCAATCCTTCTAACAAACAACTATTCTCTTTGCATCTGGTTCCTACTTCCTAGATCAGATCTCTTCTTCACAAACTCAAACCCTGCTCTCCCTCCACTGACAATCTACCTCCTACCTTCCTCAAAGTTGCTGCTAACTCCATTGCTTATCCAGTATCTATACTAATCAACAGATCTATTCAGGAATACACTGTCCCTACCCAATGGAAATCCTTTTCCACTATTACCTTGCATAAAGGTGGAAACTCTACAGACCCATCTAACTACCAATTTATAGCTATTCTATCTTCCCTCTCTAAGATTCTCAAAAAATGTATCCACTCACAGCTGCACAACTACGTCTTCCAGCATAACCTCTGTACTCCCACTCAGCATGGTTTCCATCCTAACCACATCACAACTAATGCCCTCTTATCCTTTGCACATACCACTGCTGAGGCCCCAGACAATAACCAACTCATATCATGTCTCTACCTTCACCTTTCCAAAGCCTTTGATACAGTCTACCATCCCCTACTGCTATCTAAACTTGCATATCTCAAGCTATCTTCTTCACTTGCCTGGTTCTCCAGTTACTTATCCTGCAGGCAGCAATCTGTTAAATGCCTCTCTTCCACTTCTCCATTTATACCTGTCCCAACCAGGGTACCACAAGGTTCCGTCCTGGGTCCCTTCCTATTTAATGTCTTTACCAATGATCTCTATACTTCTTGTAAATAATCCTCCCTCATCCAATATGCAGACAACTCGACTCTCATCTCCATCTCAAACAATATCTCCAATCTCCACACTGTTACTCAACAGGCCTTCCTATCCACTGAACAGTGGTTGTCCAGGAATCTACTCATTCTCAACCCTAAAAAGACCAAACTCTTATTATCCCCCCCGATCTCTCTCTCTGCTCAAATCCCCCTTTACTATTACTCCCTCTAATAACACTGTTATCCAACCTGAAGCACACACTAACCTCCTTGGGGTCATCATAGATGATGAACTCAAATTCAACTTGCACATCCTGCAAAGTATAAAAAAGACTCACCAGAAGCTTGGTTTACTGTATCGCAACAAAAAATGTCTAACTACAAATACCAGACTCTCCTTTGCACAAGCTCTTCTCCTCCCATCCCTTCTATATGCTGCCCCAGTACTCACCAACATACAAACTACTACTTTAAACAAACTCCAACAAACTTACCACAAGATAACTAGATTTATCATAAACTCTCCATACAATACACACCACTGCCTTGCCCTAAATACTCTCCACTGGTTAGAATTCCCTCATCTTCTACTGCTGTCACAACTTCAAATGTTACACTTCATTCTTTACAGACCTTCATCCTGCCCTGCTCTATCTTCCTTCATCTCTAGCTACACTCCTCCATGGACTCTCCGTACCTCTAATCAGTAACTACTACAAATCTACCAACCCAAAAAAATAGCTGACAAACTTCTATATAAACACTCCATTGCCCAAGCCTGGAGCAAACTCCCAAGAGACATTTGTTCCATCATTCACCCATCCCACTTTAAAGAAAAACTCAAACTTCATCTACTCATCTCCAAAATATGTCCTTGTCAAGCCCCTACTTAAGCTCCCCACAACCCTAATCTATACCTTTTCAGTCCCTACACATACAGCTAAGTACTCCACTATTGTGGATACTTATTAAATTCTAAAACCAATACTGTTGGACTTAACTCTTTTCTGTAAATATGTAAAAATATTCATATGTATATATCATGTGTTTGCATTTCTGCTTTGTCTCTCTAATGTTCTTGTATAACTGATTTTGACCATATTTTTGACTCAAATGTTTGATTCTCTGTAAGCTGTTTGTGAGTTTTTTTGGAGCTTTTTTCCTCGGGTCTCCACTGAAAATGGGCCACAAGCCCAGCTGGACCAACCTGGTTAGCAAATGTCAATAAATAAATAAATAAATAAATAAATAAGTAAAATAAACTAGAGGTAAGGGAATCCGAATTGCTGTTGTGTTTTCCTTGTCCGTACCAGTAATCAGTCACAGTTGCAATCCATTTGAAACAAACACTGGGGTAGTGCCTGCACTATGTTTACATTTCCTACAAGGAGCCAAGTGTTTGGGATTCAGAAATTCTAATGAGTTCATATCTCATTTGTATCTTCACTGTGCTCACAGCCCTGAATCTACACTATAAAATGTAACCATGTAGCTAGGGAATCTGAAGGTGGGGAGACTTGTTTTGTGTGGATAACACAGAAGAAGATTGCTATTACTTTGAATTTATCTGCACCGAAGACTGCTGGTTTTGATAAGGTATGACTGAATTTTTCAGTTATAGACTGGATATGCTCACATGTCAGTAGGACAAAAATATTTTTATGTATGCAATATATATAAATATATATATATATGTATGTATGTGGTGTGTGTGTGTGTGTGTGTGTGTGTGTGTGTGTGTGTGTGTGTGTGTGTGTGTGTGTGCGTGTGTGCGTGTGTGCGTGTGTGTGTGTGTGTGTGTGTATTAGCAAATGCTTCTTTTATTTGTATGCACTTCTTAGACGTTTACTGATGGCATAGGTATTATTGTCAGGGGAGTGCTGGGCACATGTAGAGGTGACTGACAATTGCACAAAAATGACTGTTCTGTGGTAAATGTGTACACATGTTTTTGGGACAGTCTATCTTGATAGCACTAATAACAATCCAATGATGTTTTATTCCTTTGTTTTATACACAAATGTCCTTTGCCTCTTGTTTGGTGGGTGGGGAGTCAAATTTAATTTCTGTGTTGGCAAAACCAAAACATTTTTACAGAGATTTGCTTTGCTATTGTTAATCCTTTATTTTGGATCAAACCTTGGTTTGTGTGTGACTGTGATATGTTAGAACTACATAACCCCTTTTTATATGTGAGTAACTGAAAAGGTATTTTGTTTCCCCAGTGCGTAATATTGAAAAACTAGCAATATGTGTTGTATCTAAGTAAGCCTTTTATTTATGTGATATTCATATGTAGCATCCTCTGTTGTCTTTTATGTCACCTAGAACTATGGCACCCGACTGTCACAATCCCCACACACCCCCCTTCACTGATTCTGAAAATGAAGTGATTGTTCAAGACTTTTGGTGACATGGTGCCTTTCTGCTTAAGAGAGGATGTCGGGGTTTGTCTGGAAGAATGTGAATTTGGAACCAGATTGTGAATGATGTTAATGCTGTCAGCTGATGCAGCAAGACATATGATTAGGTGCATCACAGAGCCACTGACATGATTACAACAGCCAGGAGAGCAGCTGCAGTGGCCTGTGGACAGCTGGCTACCAAACGGCCTGCTACAGAGCCACTACTGACACCAAATAAAGAGTTCATGTTCACTGTCAGGGATCCAGAGAGCTCAGTGGAAACTGCACAACAGCCACATGGGATTGATGTTGCTGCTTCTGTTTCAGGGAGGCCAAGTAGAATGAGTTTCCAGGTAGGCTTACCTTTATGTCAAGTTTTAAATATTTTTTGTACAGTAAATTATTGAAGGCAATACTTCAGTTGGTTTAATAATTTTTTTGCCGGGCACTAGTTATAGATTGATACAGTTAACAACACATTCTGGCTCATTATACATGGGCTTGGGGTGGATGTATCTTCCAAGTTTCAGTTGAATGTATTGTTAATGGACATACAGAGGCCAAACTTTCCCCCTAGTGTTATTGTTATTGTGATTATGGTGTCCTTACATTTTGCTTAACTTCTTCCAGAACCATACTCCATTGCAAGTGTGGAGTCATCTGCACATGGTAAGCCAAACATTTTTATTTCAGTACTGATGATTATTTGACAGAAATATTCATTTATCTGTGTGAGATGGGTGTCAGAGCTGTGTGTGTACTGCTGTATTGTCTGTGATAGTGAAACTAGTGTTAGTTTGTTAATATATTGGACCGTAGTAGTGTAGGTACTAATTTCTTTCCTGTGTTTGTTGCTTATTATCACATGTAATCCTGGCAGTGGAAGTGTAAGACTCTTACCACCTGATGTTAGCATATCGGCAGATTCTGATGATGATGTTGGACAAAGAGAGGCACAGTCTGGGGGTGCAGAGGTTGAATCTGACATTGAGGTTGACATTCAGCCATCCCCTGCATTTCTATCAAACATAGCCAGTAGGCCTATGCAAACCCATTCCAGTGAACCCTCAGATGTTGGATATGTGGAAGGTAAGACACTTGATTAGGGTAGTGTGGTTACTGTGGTTTCAGTGCCTGTTGACTCTGGCTGTAGCCAAAGTTTGGGGGGGGTGACATGCAGAAGGGTTGTTCGAGTTGCTTGGAGGACGCTTGCTATCCATCATCCACCTGAACCAGATGTGTCTTTCTGTGCCACTCATTGTATGTTTAGGGCTGTCATGGAGGTGCAGGCACATTCCAATAGGTCCTCCAAGGACATGCTTAGGGTTGTAGATGTGGCACAGGCTGACATGCATGACTACCTCCACCATGTTACTGATTCAATGGATCAGATGAATAACACATTGGAAGGTACAGTGTCTGTGATGGAACATCTGCTGGGAAAGGGACAGCATCCATGTGGGAGTAGGCCAGCCACATCATCTGTTGTTAGCGGACATTGCCATGCCTGATCACGCTGCCATAGTGACACTTCTTCCACTGCTCCATCAGTGGTTGAGGTGACCACACCCAGATGTGGCAGGCCATGGAGTCATGGTTCTGGGTGTACTCATGAGGAGAGCTTGTCACTTTCAGGTAGCAGCAGTGCATCTGACCTTGGGCATGGAAGTGTCAATGCAACTCCTGGTGGAGCCAGTTTTCTGGGTCAGGGATGACAAGAATAAACTGTCACATCAACCATGCATGGCTCATACCTATCCAACATGCCAGGACATAAAGCTAGCACAGTGATTGGCTGTGTTCTTGCAGACACTCACACCTGTGTCCCTGCTGGACAGGGGCATCTGGTGCTGACTTGTCGAAACATGGGCTAAATTCTTGGCTAGACATGTAAGGGCCTCAGGGCCAATAATCTAGTAACTTCCTACGATCCTAAGATTCTATATCTATAATCTGTTGTGTCTGAGAATAAATTTTAGAAACTGCACACAGTTTATCAATTTGTTTGTCTTTACACCTTCCACATCTTATGTATCTACAAAAAGGTTTCATATTTTGCTCAATATCTTTATATAAATTTTCTTCAAACATTTCTTGATCTTGTCTCACACTATACTTAATGTATTTGTCCAGCTTATTTATTTTAGCATTGCACAGACAGTGGAGATTTCTGTACATGTATGGGGTTTGTACTGCAAAGCTTCCCTAAATGTATCTAGGTACCAGAACCATGACTTAAGTAGCCCAGACACGTGTCTTATGATATTTCTTGCTTGAGTGTGTGCCTCATTATAGCACTCTCCAGTTGGTGTGTGTGCATTTCTGATGGGCTTTATCAGCCATGGTTCTAGAGCATAACCTTTATCTCCCAGTAAGTGACCCTGTGGGATATCACCCCTAGTGAACATGTCATACATTTGGGAGTTGTGCCAGATATGTGAATTGTGGTAACTGCCTGAGTTACCAGCATACACATTCAAGATTATTCCTTTAGCGCTTTGCACACAACTTGGCAATTAATGGAGTGGAAGCCATTTCTTTTTATGTACACTCTTCACTGTACCCTGGGTGCTGCTCTGATCTCTATATATATAGGGTCTATAGCACCCAGTACTTCAGGGTAGTATGCTATAGGGTAGAATTCCTACATATTTGTGACCCTATCCTCAAGTGTTCAGGGGAAATATATGTACACTGGCATTTGCAGGATAACATTCAGGAATTGATGGAGGATTCTGGATGCTGATGCCTGTGACAGCCCCAGCATGCCCTCTGTTCATCTCTGAAAGGTTCCTGTAGCTAAAATTCTAACTGCTATACATACCTTTGTCTCCACTGGTATTAGTTGCCCACAGTTTGTCCTTGGTCTGAGTTCAGGACAACAGAGGTTTCAGAGATCCTGCAGTGTGTCCCTATCCACCCTGTAGCGCTTTACAATTTTCACCTCATACAAACTGTGAAATGTTAAATGGGGTCTAAAGACCCTTCTTCTTGGCCTTGCTCTATTAGCAGCAGCAGCAGCATAGCCTTCAGCCTCTTGCACATACACATGAATTAAAGCAACAGCAGCCCCTTAACATTTTTTCATTGTAGACTCCTTTCCATGGCTGTATTCCAATAGGTTTTGGAATCCACATGGAAAACCAGCACTGAGTCTACATGGTTGCTTTATAGCTTGTTGAATAATTCCTCCATCTTGGATTGGTTGATTAGCATACAATTCAGCTGCTCATGCTGTAATGTGCATGCTACAATATTTATTGTGTTTGCCCAGCTGTACATGGGTGTAGAGATGCTCACTGAATTCAAAACAGTGCACTATTGTGCACGCATCACACCACGATGCGCATATGGTCTTAGCAGACTTTGTAGGTTTTACTGAATCTGCCCAACACAGTATCTGTTAAAATTGTAACTGCATTATACAGGGGCTGAATGAAGTGATGGTATTCTGATATATGTATTACCGAATATTTACAAGTGTGCTATTATCAGATTTTTGAATGTCTGTATTAGAAAGCTTATGTTAATATGTAGGGATATGGAAAAGTCCGTGACTAGTGTGTGTGTGTGTGTGTGTGTGTGTGTGTGTGTGTGTGTGCGTCTTTCCATCTATATATATATATATATGTATATATATATATATATATATATATATATATATATATATATATATATATATATATGTGTTTGTGTGTGTGTGTGTGTGTGTGTGTGTGTGTATATATATGTGTGTGTGTGTGTGTGTGTGTGTGATTTTTTTTAATTTTATTACTGTGTGAATTTAATTAAAATTCATTTGAATGTTAGATTACTAAAGCTCGACTGGAATATTATGAGTTTATTTTTAATTTGATACATTCATCTGAAAATGTTAATATTGTTATTGGAGTATAAAATGTTAAATAGGATGACTTGTTAATCTTCTTACTGTAGTATTAAAAGTCAGAAGGATCATTTTGATCCCAGGTTTGTATTTATGAATAAATTCAGGGTAAAGCTGGTAAAGAATTTAAAATACTATTAATGTAAATGTAATTTACTATAGCATGGTGATTCGCTGATCCGTTAAAGAAATCTCTCTGATGTATGACACTACAAGCCACTTTCTCCAAATCACAAACATAAGATTTATTTTGCAGAAGGGAGAGACCCCCCCTATACCTTTGACTTACATATACTGGTTCAAACCCACAAAGCCAATAACTTTGCTGGTGAATCCCTGTTTGCCAACTTTGCTGACAAAACCTGGAATTCATTGCCAAACTATATAACTCTACAGTCCTCCAAAAGTCTCTTAAAAAAAAAAACTCAAACAGTATCTCAAAGTGAACTGGCTTTGCCCATGTACCAACCCTGATTAAGTTATAAACTGAAGGCATAATCTGTAAATATCATAACTTGCAACTACGTCACCAAGCTCTATATCCAATTTGACGTCTCTTGCTTTTAATTGTGTCTGTCCATAAGAATTGTGAGTCCCTACTAGGGAACATTACTAAATCATTGTACATAATCACTTTGTGTTATATAAAATAAAATAAAATACTTGCTCAAGATCAATACCAGACAGTTAATTCTTATGAGCCACTATTCAAATTCAAATAGCAGTAAAGTTCAAGTCTCTTCAGACCAATTCTTTCAACATAGTTACCACAATGATGGTAGCAGAACAACACATTAAAAGTCTTTTCAGACCTTAATGGAAAAAATGTTCCAGACTTGTGTCTCGAAAAACTTTCTTTAAGATGTTAGCAGGTTACCAGGAATCTCTTCAGACCATATATAATATCACCTTTAAGCTCAGAAACTCAAAACCATTCTTAGATACTGGATATAGCAAATTCCTTTATTGACATATGTCCGGTAAGCGCTTTCGCCAAGCAGCTTTTTCAAACCATCAAAAATACAAAGTTACAAAAAGCACCTTATATGTGTTTCAACATAATTAATTAATAAGCATAGTCAGCAATCAATTAACTAAATAAAGAAATATACTAAAAATATATATAAAAACATTAAATTAAAACAAGCCATCAAAATACATAATAAAAAACACCATTAAAATACTTAGGTTCATAGGTTCATAGATTAGTACTAGGCTAACTGCCCTTGGAAGCCATTCTAAGCCTAGCCAATCACCCCATGTGAGAATCAAACCCTGCACCTTGTATGTATAAGGTAAACACCTTAACCATTATGCCAACCTCCCACCCAAAATAAATTCCCACTGTCAGTCTCGAACCCCCAACCTTGGGTACATTTAGTCTGTATGACTGACTACTCAAGCCATGCCTGCTTTGGCATGGCTAACTGTATAACTGTAACTGTATACTTATAAATGCATTATATAGAAAAAACACATTGTATAAAATTATCTATGTCAAATTCTCCTATTTTTAAGGTCTGAAAAGACTTTTAATGTGTTGTTCCACTACCATCATTGTGGTAACTATGTTGAAAGAATTGGTCTGAAGAGACTTGAACTTTACTGCTATTTGAAATTGAACAGTGGCTCATAAGAATTAACTGCCTGGTATTGATCTTGAGCAAGTAGTTTATTTTATTTTATGCTCATTTTGTTTTATCGTTTTTTGCTCAAGACCATTCATTTGTTTGTGGTATTGTTTTTTATTTGGTTTATTTCTACTTTGTTTTATATTTTCTAATGTTATCTAACTTCTTGTGTAATCCATGTAAGTTTGTCTGTTTGGAGCTTTTCTCCCTGGGCCTCCACTGAAAATGGACATGTATCCAGTCAGACTATCCCAGTAAACAAATGTAAAATAAAATAAAAATAAAATAAATAAATAAATGAAATATATCCATGATCATCAATAGTGGGAAAGTACAGTTGTGTACACTTACCATAAATGTAGATGTTCGAGTGTATTCACTGTTGCAGTCATTACATTTGGGTAATCTGCTGGCAGGTTGCCCTCAGTCAGCCTGAATTCCAACGTCTTGGGTCCTGCGTCAATTGCTGTCTCCTCTTCCATGACGTCAGGTCATCAGGGGTATAAATCAAGCAGCCAACGCCATTTTCTTTAGTTTTTCTTACCCCAGATGTCAGATGCCCCCAAAAAGGTAGCAAATATATATATATATATATATATATATATATATATATATATATATATATATATATATATATATATATACATGCATCAATATAAACTTTATCTTCATCTACAAGCAAATACACCACATAGGTTGTAGAAGATAGAGAAGGAAAGATAAACTCCAGAATGACAGGGGGATGGCGGGTGAGTAACCTGGACTGCAGCAGTGAATACACTCGAACATCTACATTTATGGTAAGTGTACACAACTGTACTATGTTCTTCATGTTTCACTGTTGCAGTCATTACATTTGGGTAGAATACCAAAGCTATGGTTGGGAGGCTGGAGCTAAACAGCGTTAGGTGCGGCTATAAGGCCCTGCAGAACTGCAGTGGCAAAACCTGCCCTTGACTTAGAGTAGAGAGGCAAATGATAATGCTTTGTAAAGGTGTGAACAGAACTCCAAGTAGCAGCCTCTAGAATGTCTTTGGTTGGTACTCCTCTGAGAAAGGCTGCTGAAGTAGCTGCAGCTCTGGTGGAATGAGACCTAATGCCTTGGGTACAGGTTTACCATGGTGTAAGTAGAAGAAACGAATGCAGTGGCTTATCCACTTTGAAATAGTCTGCTTTGAAATAGCCTTTCCTTCTGATCCTGCAGCATATGTCACTAGTAATTGATCAGTTTTTCTTAGAGCTTTAGTCCTGCTCAAGTAGAATCTTAGCTGTCTGTGTATGTCCAAGGAATGCAGAATTCTGTCCCCCTTGTTCTGCGGATTTGGATAAAAGGTTGGCAGATGTTGGTTAAGAGCCACACTGAAAACCACCTTAGGCATAAATGTTGGATTTGTCCTTAGAGACACCCTGTCTGGGTAAAATATGATAAAAGGCTCCACAGCCATGAGGGCCTGTAGCTCTGAGACTCTTCTTGCTGAAGTAATTGCTAGTAGCAGAGCTGTTTTCTATGATAAGATCTTTATATCAGCAGTAGCAGCTGGTTCAAATGGAGGCAGGGTGAGCTTTTCCAACACATAATTGAGGTCCCATGCAGGTATTGGTGATCTTCTATGAGGCCTTACATTTTTGGCTCCTCTAAGATACTGATTTAGTAAAGGATGAGAAAAGATTGGTGGCTCTGTATTGTAATGAGCTGAAATGGCAGAGGCATGGATTTTAATTGATGAGAAAGATAGGCCTTTGTCAAGCATCTCAGTCAAGTATTGTAATATCTGAGAAGTATTTGGTTCTGTTGTATCAGTTCATTGTGCTTGATTCCAAGCACAGAATCTCTTCCATTTATCAGCATAAGATTTTCTAGTACTAGGCCTTCTGGCTTCCAAAATGACATCCATCACAGCTTTACTGAGAGGTGTTGTTTGTATAACTACATGATCAGCCATGCTGCCAGGTTCAGTGTCTGGAGTTGATTGTGAGGGATCTGATTGTTTTGCTGGGACAGTAGTTGAGGTCTTTGAGGTAAGGTCCAAGCTGGGTATTGAAACAAGTTCCTTAGGATTGGGTACCAGTATTGGCAGGGCCAGTCCGGGGCAATTAGTATCATCTTTGGTTTCTCTTGTCTGACTTTTAGGAGGACCTTGGGAAGAAGAGGCAGTAGACAAAAGGCGTAAACTGATAGGTTTTTCCAACTGAAGGATAGGGCGTCTACTTTCCATGCTTGTCTGTGATAAGTCCTTGTGCAGAATCTTTTCAATTAATAATTTTGAGGGTAGGCAAATAGATATATGTCTGCTCTCCCCCATTTCTTTGTTATCATGCTGAAGACTTGTGGATCTAGTTACAACTCGTGAGGATCCATAAGGTTTCTGCTTAAATTGTCTGCCAGAGTATTTTGCTCTCCTGGCAAGAATTGAGCTTGAAGATGTATTTGGTAAGTCAAAGCTGTGTTCCACAGTGCCATGGCTAATCTGCAAAGGGGGTAAGAGTGCGTGCCCCCCTGCTTGTTTATATACCACATGACCGTGGTGTTGTCCGTCTTTATCAGTAGTTGTCCCGGATGAAGTAAGTCCTTGAAGTAAGTCAGAGCATTTTGAACAGCTAGCATCTCTTTCTGGTTGATATGTAGATGCATCTGTTTTGGGGTCCATATGCCCTGAATGCATCTTCCCACCATGTGGGCCCCCCAGGCATAATCTGATGCATCTGTTCTTAAGGTTTGGCTGGCAGGGGGCAGAGTGAAGGCCCGTCCCATGTTTTGGTGACATGCCTTTGCCCACCATAGAAACTCCTGTTGTAGGCAGGGAATAAGAGGAATCATTGTTTCCAGACTGTGACAATGTTGACTCCATAAACTTTTTAGGTACCATTGAAGTTTCCTCATATGCAGTCTTGCATATGGAATCAGTATGATGCAAGATGCCATGAAGCCCAAAGCCTGCAGAATTTGTCTTGCAGATAACTGGGTTTTTGTTGCCATCAGTTTGAAGTAAGTAGTCAGTTGCCTTTGCTTGTCTGGCATGAGGTAAGCCATCTGGGCAGTTGTATTTAAGCTTGCACCCAGGAATGCTATCTTTTAAGAGGGTACCATTTGTGATTTCTTTTCATTTATTGTGTACCCTAGGCATGTTAGAAGTCTTTTCAAAAATGCCAGGTGTTGAAGAAGAATGTCCTTGTTCTCTGCTTGAATGGGACAGTCATCCAAGTAAGGATGTATTTAAATACTTCTTTGTCTGCAAAATGCAATTACTGGTGCCAGGGACTTTGTAAAGACCCTGGTTGCAGTAGATAAGCCAAAGGGCAGTGCAGAGAATTGGTAATGCATTAAGCCGGCCTTGAATCTGATGTATCTTCTGCATGATTGCCTTATTGGGACATGCAGGTATGCCTCTTTTAGCATTCTTGCCCAGCATGGGCAGAAGCTGCTGCAAAGTCAGCATTTTGAATTTTGGAATGTCCAGGTATGTGTTCAAAATCAATAAATCCAGTATTGGCCACCAGGCCTTGTCCTTTCGGAGTACCAAGAACAGTCTTGAGTAAAAACCTTGTCCTTTTTCCTGTTCTGGTACTGGCGGAATGGCCCCCATATCCATGAGGGACGTGACCTGTTTCTGTGCCTCTGCCCATTGATTTTTTGGCAGATCTGGCCAACCGTTTGCCATTGGCAGAGTATGAAAATGGAATCTGTATCCCTGTGATACTATGTTTTGCACCCACTTGTCCTTGGTTATTAACTGACAATTTTGAGCAAAAAGTGCTAATTTTCCCCCTAAGGGTGCTGCCAAAAGATAAGTGCTTGGTGAAGGCAGAGGGAAGTCATTGGGACTGTTTTCTGTAGGTTTGTACTTTATCTCCTCCAGATTTGGAGGCAGAAGCACCCCATTGCTTTGACCTGTATGAATCTTGTGCCTGGTATCTGGAACCCTTAGGGCATCTGGATTTACCCCTTTGAGCTCTGTCTGACACAGGAAAGGACCAATTTTTTGTAAGCCAGTGTCTACTGAATCTTGGTGGCTGCACTTGTAAGAAGGCTTTTACAGTTTGCATAGACTTAGCTTTGTCTTCCATTTTCTTTAAAACCTCTTGTGCCTTAATACCAAACAGAGTGTCATGCTGTAAAGGTGCATCTAGTAATTTAGCTTTAACATGATGAGGAAAATTTTGTTCTTTTAACCAGGCATGCCTCCTAATCACAGATCCAGTAACTGTGTCCCTGCAGAAAGCCTCTAAAGAATCAAAACCACATTGCAAAGTATGCTTTCCAACCTGTTCAGCTGCATGCAATAATTCCTGCAATTCTTTATTTTCTGCACATTCAGAAATTAACATCATTTCCTGTTTCAGCAATCGCATAACATGTTGTTGATACTTGAGCATATTAAAGAAACTCAAGCAGTTTAATGCCCTAATTGCCAAGGTTGTAATTGCCAAGGTTGCAGATGTATAAACCTTTTTTCCCCCATCTATCCAGTGCCCTTGAATCTCTGTCAGAGGGGGTAGGATTTTTTGCTGTTGAGGCCTTAACTCCCTTTGGACCCTGTGAAATAGTTCAGGGTCAGCAGCAGGGTTTCTAAATAAAAATGAGTGTGAGTCAGGAACCCTGT
Source organism: Protopterus annectens (assembly GCF_019279795.1). Taxonomy (NCBI): domain Eukaryota; kingdom Metazoa; phylum Chordata; order Ceratodontiformes; family Protopteridae; genus Protopterus; species Protopterus annectens. The sequence goes on from NC_056745.1 coordinate 26,136,429, forward strand.
AATATCTGTCAGGCTTGCTGGGAGCCAGGGGTAAGGAGTCAGGGGTCAAGCTTGACTCCGAAAACACATCATCTACAATGTCTAAAACAGGGGGTATGGCTAAAGGTTTGTGCTGAGAGAGAAGAAGAAAATCCCTGAGCCTCTTTTTTGATTCTGAGAAGTCTTGACTCTCCCAGTGAAAATGCTCTCTCAACGTATGCAAGGTTTCTCCAAATGAATAATCCTCAGGAGGTAAAGCAACTGATATAAACTCCTCTGCATCAGAATCCTCATAGGGAGGAATAAATAATTCCTGATCAGAAGAGGAATCAGAAGAAATAGAAACCTGATCTGAAGATTCATAATCAGTGTCTGGCCTAGGCCTCTTATCTGGTGGGGGATGGGAACCCCTAATCAAGGTAATAAGGTCCTCAGCTATTTTGATCATCTGATTTTTAGGCATAGAGGCCTGTGCATGTGGCTCATGTGTCTTTTTTTAGTTTTAGAAGTTGCTTTTGTCTTTGGTTTTGTAGCTGTCATCGGTTTGATATAAAAATGTTGAGGTCTGAATACACCCTCAGAAGTTGGTGCCTGCTCAGTGGCTCCGGACCCATCCGAGGGAGATACATCCATGGTTCCAATACTTTAAGTATCTTGCGGCATGCCGGACTCCACATGGATGTTGGTAGGGGCCTGTGACTCGAAAGTAGCAGGTATCAGGGGCTGCAAAAGGTGTCTCACTCAGTAGCGGCAAAACGGCAACTGGCTTAGGAGAAGCTTCATTGTCGGTTTTGGACCTCGGCTGTCTGTCTCTGTCCTCTTCTTTGCATTTTTTATGTACTCTGGTAGTTGACTAATAAGGTTGTGCAAGAACAAACAACTGATAAAATATAATCAGATCCTGCAGATAGACTAGTGGTGGACCGTAGCTGGGATAGCTACTAAAGTTCAGAAAAAAAATGACGGATATATAAACTAGAATGTCACATATAATAAATGAAAAAAAAACGAAAAAAAAGATGAAAAACACTTCTAAACCCACACAGAAACCACCGCACTGCCGAATGGATTGTTGAGATAAAGAAGTAAAAATACACACCGATGTTTGATACACACACTCAATCAAAGTAAAGATGTAAACAAACTCAGAAGTTCCAACTCATGCACTGTTGTTATGCCATGTTTAGAGTTCTTGTGGTAGAGAAAATTCAATACTTTAGTTAGAAAGAAAAGAAGCTTCCTCTTGGCAACTCAAAAGTTCAATAGTCCAGGAAGCAATGGAAGCAAATGAAGCACTACACTTGCTGTAACAAAATCAGTTCAAACTCAAAACTCAGAAGTTCCAAAAGTGAAAAAGGCAAAAAATTACAACGAGAAGATTCCTTAATTTATCCTTGAGCTTACATCTGCACCATCGCAGACTTCATAAAACATATAAATCTTGGTGATTTATGTATATACATACCAAAAGTAAATACAAATGTATATATAATTATAAATATTGATTTTAAAAGTCACTAAAATAATTATTCATATGGTATTGTGATTGAAATACTAAAACATGAATTAAATTCACTATGTACTTACATTTCATCAAATATTGCAGCCATAAAATATTATGTATCAAGAATTAAAATGGTTTTATACTTGCCACTTGCTTTCTTTACAGGCCAGTCTTGTTTTCCAACCTCCAAAAGGAATCTATTATCATAAAGGAGAATGTGTCCTCACCATATTCCTTGATGTGTCTGTATAGGCATTTTACTATCCATTTTCCTAATTTTATAATAATGCTCATAAATTTTAACTCTCTTTCTGTTTTGCCTATATAATAGGCTGGACATTTGCACAGAGCTAAATATACTATGTGCTTGGTGCTGCAATTTCCACCTATGCTCCTAATTTTACTGTGATTAATGTCATTCAAAACAATATCACTGTTGGTGTTTATATGTGTGCATTGTTTGCATCTTCCGCACTTTCTGGTGAAAACCTTGTCTTTATTATTGTTTCTGCCTTTCCCTAACTTGGAATGTTCCACTAATCTTTTATGTTTTTTGTTGACATCTGATACTGTGATAATGTCCCAATATTTCTTTATAATGTCCTTAATCATCTCTTTATCAAGACCTAGCAGTGGTTTGTATTTTATTCCCCATTGGGATTTGACAAATTCAATGGTGTCACTAATCATGTTGCTGGGATATCTCTCCTTTCAAATAAATCTGCTAACAGAACCATTTCTCCTTCCATGAAATCTCTAGTTGATGACATTCTGGCACATCTATTGCACTGTCCCTTCATAATATTTTTGAAAATGTGGTGGATGTTCACTACCAAAAATAGACAATCATTAGAGAATGTGCTTTTTTTATGTTATCTTGGATGTAAAACCTTTCATTGGAACCTATGAACACATCCAAATATGAAATACCTGAGTTATTTTTTTTATATGGAAATTTCAAAAAAATTGGGTTTTTATGATGATATTCAATAAATTGTGTGGTATGTCTATTTTGGGTCCTCCTTCAGAATGAAATATATCGTCAGAAATCTTATATAGAAGGGATGTAGCTGGAGAATGAAGTTTGCAAATATGAAAATTCACCCTCGAAAGTAAGATAATTGTGATCCAACACTAGGCCCATCATATCCATGATTAGATTTATTTTATCCCAGGTCAATGTGAATACATGAAAATAAGTCACATACATCAATGGTGATGAATGTACATTGTTCTGTCCATTTGTCAGGACTGAGTTTACTCAAGAAATCCCATGAGTCTTTGATGATGAATGGGATGATGGGTCTGAAGATGATCAACTTTAGAAACCTATATACTTCTTCTGTGATGTTATTATCAAATAAGTATTCTTCCAAAGCTATGTCAATTCTTCTAAAACCTTGGTTAATTTGATTGATTGAAACCTGTTGGTAATTCCCAGAATGGTATAAAATATGGTATATCTCAGTGATATAATCTTTTTGGGGATAATAACTGCCCCTCCCCTTTGTCGGTTTCATTATTCTTTTATACATATATTCATTCAGTATTTCATGGTTGAGTAGATACAGTTCTTTACATATCATTTTGTCAAATACATTCAATGATTTCACATGATTAGTGACACCATTGAATTTGTCAAATCCCAATGGGGAATATAAAACAAACCACTGCTAGGTCTTGAGTGTTCTGACCTATACCCCTCACAGCACCAAGATTAAGGACATTATAAAGAAATATTGACATTATCACAGTATCAGATGTCAACAAAAATATACTGGGTGAGGGAACCCAAGATAGTATACAAAAACTGTCCCAAACATAAAAAGATTACTGGAACATTCCAAGTTAAAAAAAGGAAAAAAACAATAATAACAGGTTTTCACCAGAAAGAAAGTGAAGATGCAAAAAACACCAACAGTGATATTGTTTTGAATGACATTAATCACAGTAAAATTAGGGAGCAGGTGGAAATTGCAGCAGCAAGCACATAGTATATTTAGCCAGCCTATTATATAGGCAAAACAGAAAGAGAGTTAAAGAAACGTATTTATGAGCATTATTATAAAATTAGGAAAATGGATAGTAAAATGTGATAATAGATGAGGTGAAATTCCACTAGGAATCCAGGTATCAACGATTTTATAAGTATAAAATTTTTAATTCTTGATACATAATATTTTTATGGCTGCAATATTTGATGAAATGTAAGTACATAGAATTTAATTCATGTTTTAGTATTTCAATCACAATACCATATGAATAATTATTTTTAGTGACTTTTAAAATCAATATTTATAATTATATTTTTATATAGGTCCAATATTAGTTATGTTACAAAATGGAGTACTGTTTCTTTAAATTGAGTAACAAAGTTTTTTTAAATGAGTTAATTAAATGTTTTTATTGAGTTTGCCAAGGAAGCTTCTTTGTGTTTTCTAACTACAAAGTATTGGATTGGGTTTTCTCTACCAAGATAAAAACGGATAGTCAGGTTCCTGAGCAACCAGGCATTTGCTCTACAACATTTCATCAGCTTTTACAAACATTCTAAGGTACTTTTTATGCTTGTTATGGTGTCCCCACACAGACTGTTGTGAGTTGTGTTCAAGTTTACTGCATCATTTACTTCTAAACATCAGTGTATAACAGTGCATGAGTTTGGAACTTCTGTTTGTTTGTGTTTTTCTAACTACAAAGTATTGATTGGGGTTACCACAAGCCAAACGGATAGATAGGACTTTTTTTATGCTTGTTATGGTGTCCCCACACAGATTTTCATCTTTTTTCGCTCTGTTTTATCAGTGACAGATCTGATTATATTTTACTCTGGTAGTTGGATTGCTATCCGACGACATTTCTGGGTAGTTAAATCTGTTTCCAAAATATTCTGAGGCAAAACTGTACCAATGTTTAATAGTGCGCTGGTTAAATCTAGCACAAAACTGACAGCCAGGCACGTTGTGATCAGGGCCTAGGCAAGGAATACAGTATAAATGGAAATCCTTATGAGGTATTTGCTTCCCACAAGTAATACAATTATTAACTTTTTCTGACATCGGTATGGAGTAAGAAAAAAGTTTTCCCAATGGGGTACTTAGCTTTAGTGAAGACTTTGGTTCTGAAGCTCAAACCCGAATATTTCAGGCATCAGCCAACAGGCACTATTGAAATGCTTCTGCTTCGGGCACTGTGCGGCAAAAAAGACTAAAGAAAATGGTGTCAGCTGCTTGTTTTATACCCATGACAACCTGACGTCATGGAAGAGGAGACAGCAACCGACGCAGGACCCAAGACTTTGGAATTCAGGCCGACTGAGGGCAACCTGCCAGCAGATTACCCAAATGTAATGACTGCAACAGTGAAACACAAAGAACATCAACAACACAGTTAGTTTTAATGAGATTCCTTTGAGGTATTGTCCAGCATAGAACTTACCATTGATTGCTTGTCTATCTTATATTAGATCTGAGGGTATATTAAGCCTATCATTGAATAAGTGGTACATAAGCTAAGTTTATACAATATTTGGTGAGATCATAAAGATATAACCTGATATTAAGTTTTGTGATACAACTGGGCATCCCACTCTGTAAGTGTTGGTAAAGTGTCATTATTGTTTCTGGTTATTTATATCAAATAAGAGAGATTGTATATCATTATGGGTTAGTATGGTTATATCCTTCTGTGTTAGATTTTGCATGGGAGATCATTCCATCACTATCTAGATGTTGACAGATGCAGGGCTGACTTTATGCATAAAGCAGCTTTCAGGACTGCTGTTTCCATATTTGTTAATTTATTATATTTTTTTTAGATCAGTTAAATAATTTGTTTCTTTGCAATACAAAATAAATACATAAATAAATAAATAAAGCAAGATGCTCCTGTTAAAACTAAATGTGCCTGTGCTGCGACAGGTACCCAAAGTGGGGGAATTACTTACTACAAACTGATGTATCGAGTTAGACTTGAACATTGTAACGCTGTTGCAGGATCATGGAGTACAGACTTTACAGCGTCCAAATGTGGACACTTAGCCATGCTATGTTACTTGACTTTAGTAAGGAGGTCTTGATGCATTTTTTAAACAATAAGAACAAAAGTTTTGTTTTACTTATTATTTGATTGTTGTCTTGAACTTTTTACCAGAAAAACATACGTTTTATAACTGTTGAAGTCCAAAATATAAGACAAAAAAGCCATTTTGAGCAGCTGAGAGGAATGGCATAATGTAAAGAAGATAAAACATATCCGCATATATATATATATATATATATATATATATATATATATTATATATGTTATTCATTTATTACACACACACATATGTTTAATTAGGAGAGTGGTGATGGGGAGTAGGCAAAGGTCGAAAATGAGGGACAAATTTTAAATATTTCTCTAATTTACTTGAAATGTTAATAGAACAACAGGTTTTGTGTAGCAGCATGCATTTTGTTAAACAATAATAAGAAAACAGCTGTAATGTATGAAATTATTGAGTAACTCTAATTTGCATGGCTGTAACTGCACTGGGTGGGAGTTGAGGTTGGTTGGATGACAGTAAGGGATCCTCTTGTCATTTGTTCAGTTTAAACAGTCACTGTCTGGCTTTGCAGGACTAGTCTGCATTTGTGAGACATAAGATGATGGACTACTTAATTGGACACTTGATATCCACAGACAGAGCAGGTATAATTGCTGGGGCCATCTGTGGAAGAAAATGAGAAGTTGCCTGCTATTGTTTGCTTATTTTTCTAGCTTTGCAGGACTAATGCAATATGTGTGAACCAACTTGGAATATATTAAATGCATGGCAACTGCTCGGTTGTAACAAAGATGAAATGTATTACATGGTGAAGGTTGTATGGATTAAAGTAACTGACCCTCTTGTCACTTACTCCATTTAAACATCTCTCTCAAAAAACAAACAAAAAAAAAAAAAGCTAAAATGTATCACAGAATACCTAGACATTTAGAGCATTTAGGGGCTGGTGCCCCCCTACTCCCCAAGGCTGCAGAAGTGGATTTTGACACAAGTTTATTACCGGCCTTTGTCCCAAACCTGACCAAGTCTAAAAACAGTCCTGCTCAGAGGTGGACATAGGAGGTCACTGTAGTTTATGTGGAGAGCTGGGGATGATCTTATTATTCCCTTATCCTTCCTCCCCAACCTCAAAGGTCACTATCTTGTGTTGGGCTAGGGACAGTGTGGTCATTATTCCTTTAACTTTCCTCACAAAATTTCAGAGGGTGCACAGAGGGTTATTAAGCTTTTATAAGATAAGTGACATGTTGGAAACATCACTGTAATTACTTTACACACACACACACACACACACACACACACACACACACACACACACACACACACACACACATGCAGACGCATGCACACATACACACACCCACTCAACCACCCACCCTATGTTAAGGTTATTAAGCGTACATTGTGTAAGCCTCCTTGACTAAGGACAAAGAAGACAATGCCATTAGTGCCCACAATAAAACACACACAGACAAACACACTCACACTCACACACCCTCACCCAGCATGCCCATAGCCACTAGACATGCCGCTAAGATTCACAAGGTTGTAGACTCCAATTTTTTAAGGCCCACTGAGGCTGCATTCACCCACAGTAACATTTCAGTAATATGTGACTCTGTTGTTATGGTAACATATATATCATCACCCTCAGTAGGCTAGATAAGAATAAGGTGATGATTAGATGTCCTTCCAGAGTCAGGATCCAGGAAGTAACAAGAACTTTTAGATGTATGATTATTACCTGGTATTTTTCCATATGGATGGGTGAATGACCTTTGGGCACTCTGTCCAAAGGGATATGTAGAAGAATATGAATATTTTGCTGTGCATGCGTATGAGTCAATTAAGACACTGGTCTTGAATGACATTTGCAAATTACCTAAAATGGTGCTGAGATTCCAAGAGAACCTAACTGGCCTTAGTAATGGTGTCATTTTAGCAGGATCCAGTACGTGGCAACCTGGGATGAAAGGGCTGCTAATACTTTTTGCTTGGGCATAGATTATTTTCACCTCTTTTACCATGTCTTTTTTATTTTGGGTCATGTTTTACTGCCCTCAAATTGTCTTTTTTTAGATAGATTCCATCTGCTGGACATATCGTCCAACTAAATTAGAAAACTTTGAAAATATCAACTCTGCACCATCATCAGTTTGGTTGTGTCAAGGACAGGTCCTGCCACTTCAACCTTGTTAATTTGTTTGAAAAAGTCAACAAATCATGGGACAGTGGTTAGTTAGTACACACAGCATATTTGGACCTTGCCAGGACCCTTGGCGTGATTCTTCTTAGGTTCATAGGTTCATAGGTAGGTACTAGGCTATCTGCCTGAAGGCATTTAAAAGCCTAGCCAGAATGTGTTGGCTTTCACCTCCCCCTTAGATTAGTTCTCTGTGCATCTATCCAGCAGAGCCACTGAAGTGCTCCACCTCCCCGGGGTAAACATTCTGTTTCCCATCCACTCGTCAAGGTTTCTTTTGAAGAGTGTTCGCAAAGAGCTCTGCCTAATGTAGATTGGAATCTTGTTCCAAAGCATGGGAAGTCTCTGGGACAGGAATCTATCCCTCCAGCATGTCCTATTTATTGTTGTGGTGAGGTTTAGATCCCTAGAGCATGTGGCTGGAGGGGATAAGGTTTTCTTTAGGTGGAGCATGTCCATCAATTCTGGGTTGGATATGGCCTTGTATGTCAGGCAGAGAACACCTCTAAGTAGGCGGTATGCAACCGAGTACAGCTGAAGTTTCTTCAGTCGAGCTGCATAGGGATCTGTTTGAGACCAGTGATCCTCTTGGTGAGGTACTTCTGTGGTCTTTCCAGCTGTTGCAGGTGTCTTGTAAGGTACATCCCAAATGGGACGTTGTACTCTATGATGGGTCTGATGAGTGAAGAGTAGAGGGGCACAATGACCTCTTTTGATCTGGATGCAAACCCTTTTGTTATTAGGTGGGCCATGTAGAAGGATTTTCTAACCACTTTGGCAATGTGATTATCAAAAGTGAGATTCCTATCTACTTGGGTCCCCAGATCCTTTATTACATCTTCCATATTTAGGGGACTGCCACCTATGTGGTAATTTGTGGGTACTTTGTTTTTTTCCAAAGGGGATGACTATGCACTTTTTGGCATTTAGCTTGAGGCCATGATTTTGACACCAGGTATCTGTCTCAGTAAGACCCTTTTTGAGGATGTCTGTGTCAGCCGGAGAATCAATTATAGTCCCTAGTTTGCAGTCGTCTGTGAACTTGGTCAGCCATAGTCCTCCTGCGCTTGCCTGTACCACTGAGAAGTATATGCCGAACAGGAGGGTCCTAGGACTGAGCCCTGGGGAATGCCACTTGTAACCAGTTTAGAGTCATACCTAGCTCCTGCAACTCTCACCATGTGGGTTCTGTCCGTGAGCCAGTTGGCAATGCATCTTGTGACATAGGTTGTTATGTTCAGGCTGGTGAGCTTGTCTATAATACCAGAATCGGGAATGGTGTTGAAGGCCTTTGCAAGGTCTAGGTAGGCTGTGTGTACCACCTTTCCCTTGTCTATAGCCTTGGTAACTGTCTCAAAAAAGTCCTTCAAGTTTAGGAGGCATGATCTGCCCTTAACAAAGTCAAATTGGGTAGGGTCCAGTGTTTGGAGGTTCCCAATGTCTCTGTTAATGAGTTCCATGATGATGCGCTCCATAGCCTTGCAGACCAAGCTAGTCAGGCTTATAGGGCGATAGTTCCCGGGGTCTGTTGTGGCTCCACCTTTGTGGTGCGGAATAACTGTTGCTCTATGGGCACATAGCCTGTGGAGAAGCTGAGTTTGAACAGTGTGTTTAGGTGAGGGGTTAGTTCATCTTTGAGCTTGTGTAGGACGCAGCCTGGGACACCGTCTGGTCCCATTGATGCTGTGTTTTTGGCTTTGGAGAGGGCTGTTTTAACTGGAGTGTTTGTGATTTCAGGGACTCTACATTCTTCTGGTATGGTTACGGGCCCTTTTGGGGGTGAGAGGTTGGTGAAGTTTGTGCAGAACCGGTCTGCCAGGATGTTGGTGATATCGGTCGGTTCAGTGTATTTTGTGCCATTCTGCACTAACTCTGAGCAGACCTGAGCATTGCCACTTAGATTCTTGACATAGCTAAATAATGCCTTGTCATTGTCTTTGGAGTCCTTGTCAATTTTTCTTTCGAAGCTCGCCTTGGTTGAGTTTATGAGGGATCTTAGTTTCTTGCTGATACTGATCAGGGATGCCTTCCCTTCTTGGGATTTTACTCTTTTCTGTACTATATTCCTCCTTCTATTGTATAGCTTGTTTATGGCAGGTGTCCACCAGACTGGTTTCCTTTTCTTTGAGGAGTGAGTCTTGGTTTTGCTTGGGATAGTATGATCCATGCGTTCTTGTAGGTGCCCGTAGAATGCATTAGTAAAGGATTTTGCAGCTTGGACAACATTATTCTTTAGCATGGGGACTTTGAAACTTTCCACCTCGGTCTTAAGTAACGTGAAGTTTTTCACAGTGGTTTTCTTGTCCGGGGGTGGGGGCAGAATGTGTATATCCAAAGTGATTTTTTATGGTCAGATCTAACCAGTGAGGGGTTGACCTCCGGTGTGGAACACCGGTCATCTATGTTGGTGATGACCAGGTCCAATATGTTGTCACCTCGTTTGAGTTTATAAATTCTAGGAAATGTTGAGCAAGGGAGTTAGTACTTCAGTAGTTTTCTCAGTTAATGTTTGGGTAATTGAAATCACCCAGTATTAGGGTGTTTGGTAGGACCTTTATGTTTCCCAGTGTTTCCAGAAACACGGAATGGGGACCTGGGACATGATGGGTGATCTGTAGCAAGCAACAATTTGAATTGCAGTTTTGCCCATTGTTAGTTGCACGTGGATGATCTCTGCAGCATCGTGCTGTGCCACTAACCTGGAGGTGTGAGTATCCTTGATGAATATGGATACGCTCCCACTTTTTGTATTTCATTTCAGGTTCTGTATCCCGAAATGTATGGTATGAGTTGTAGCCTGGTAGTGCTGGGGTGCTCTCTGGAGTATTAAACCAGGTTTCTGTTAATGCACATATATCAATTTTCTCCATACTGAGGAGTGCCTCGAGTGCATGCATTTTGAGGTTTAGACATCTGGCATTGAGTAGCATTACCCTCAGTTTTTTGTTACTTGTGCTATTTATGGCGGTGGGTTTGTCTTTTGAGCCTTGCCTAAAAAAGGCACTATGGGGGTGGTAAGAGCCTTGGCCAGTATTTGAAAGCCTAAGGGTGGCAGATGCAAGCCATCTGTAGCAAAGCAGTGTGGCTTGTCGAGCATGTCATCCCATGTGGACAGACACTGGATCCCCTTTGAATGACACCAGAAACTTAGCCAATTGTTGAAATCGAGAATTTTTTCTTTATACAGTGGTATCATTCTTGGTGAGGGCAGGATGCTACTCATGGTCAGGGTCATACTAGCTTGGGCTACGTGATCAGAGAGCTCTTCCATGTCTCTTTTCATGTAGTCCAGGGAGGTATGGCTCAGGTCATTCACACCAACTCTTGCTGGTATTATTGACATACTTGTAAATCTGAGTATAAATCGATATGTTGTGCTTTTAATACCTAATTGGTTGTCTGACAGAATCCAAATGTTTAGAGTTGCTAGTACCACTTATAAAGAAAAAGGTTACTAGTGGGTTGCCAAAGGACACAGTACTAGCCCGTCTCCTATTTGGAATCTGTTTCTCAGGCCTTTGACCCTTCACTCTTGACCTACGATTATTTACATTTCAGACAACTTTACAGTTGGTTTCAGCATTCATTCCTTCACTGACTCATATCTATTCCATTATGGGTCAGACTATGTTAACAATTGGTGCAAGGACAACAGTCTCAAACTAAATGTGAAAAAATGCAGTAATGACCACTTTGTTAAAAAAATAATCATACTTCATAGACAACACATCTCTTCCAATCAGTCACTGTTGTAAGGCATCTAGGCACGCCTCTAGATAATTTCTTATCTTTTGACTATTATCTTTCCTTAGTAATTCAGGAAGTCATTTACCCATTCATCTAATTTCAAAAGGCATCTCCTCTAGATCCAAAGAAGTTTTAATTCCTTTTTACCCATCTCTTATGAAACACATTATTGGGTATGAAGCCTCTTCTAGTATATATTTGTCTAAACATGCCCACATTACTTTTTTCTTTATTTTTCTCACAGTTTGTCTTACTGCTCATGTTTTTCTGCATTCATTCATTCATTCATTCATTTAAGGCATTTTAAGTAGGAGAAACTTCACTCTGATAACCATGAGGAAACAAGTACATTAAGCATTAAGTACATTAAGTCATCTAAATGATCTGAAGTACATTTTAGAGTTTTTTTAACAACCTTATCATCCAATGATGTCCAATCATCCAATTATGTCATTAATTAACTAAAGGGGTCGCCACAGTGGAACTCTGGTCCGCTAATGATTGGCAGTAGATTTTTATGGTGCCGAGTTGCCAGCCCGACGCCCAACCTTCAGCGAAGGCACACCCATTTATGCATGTCTTTCGGTGGCCACTCGACCGTTGGGAGGACATGCAGACTCCACACAGAAAGCACTCCCAGCACACTAGCTGAGAATCAAATGGGAGAATCTTTTGCTGTGAGGCAACAACGCAACTGCTGTTCCACCGTGGCTTCATCATAAAATCATAATTAAAAGAAGGAATTCTATCTTTGTCTTTTTTCTCCTGAATCCTTGCTATAAACTTTATCTGACCAAGGCTACACTGTAATAACTGCAGTGGAAATAATAGCATTTAGCTGGATTACTTGGGCCCAAAGGCTCCTCAAAACCTGAGGGTTCTAGTCATTCTGAGTTTCATTTTATACTTTACAAAACAAGCTTTTCATCCAATAATAGCCTGAAATAATATGATTAAGGAAGAAATTCTGTCTTGCTCTCTGGACTAACCAGGGTTACTCTCTAATAACTAAATTAAACTGTGGATCTAGGGGCTACTAGGCCACCAGAGACAAAGGGGTTATAGATGCTCTGAGCTACATTTTAGAGCTTTTTTAAATCTTTTGATCCAATGATGGCCTGAAGAAAAATTATGCATAAAGAAAGAAATTCAATCTTAGATTTTTTTCAAAGAAGAAATTAGTTGTATCCAAGGCTTAATGCTTACAGATGACCAAGTAGCAGTGAACAATAAACAGAGAAAACAAATGCTTAACATGATAATTAAATTATATTTGACGATAGTATCTGCCAACCTAACACACCTTAAAAAAGTTAGTCACTTACTGTGTATTGTTAAATTGGGATGAAAATTAAGAAACAAATGACCATAGGTATATATTTCAAGTTGCTGCTACCATATGTATATACCACACACACACACACACACACACACACACACACACACACACACACACACACACACACACTATGTATATATGTGTGGCTGTGTAGATGTGCATGTGTGTTTGTGTGTGTGTGTGTGTGTGTGTGTGTGTGAGACACGTCTCAACTGCTACGATTTATGACTAGCACTATGATTTTTACCCCCAGATTTAGCCTAAGAGACCAATTGCCATAATGGTTAAGGTCACTGCTTCCCATGCACAAGGTACAAGGTTTGATCTAGACCTCCAGTCAGTGCCTGCTTGAAATTTGCATGTTATGCCTGTGTCTTTGTGGGGTTCCACCCACCTCTGAAAAATCATGCTGGATGTTTCCAGCTCAAACTCACCAAAATGAATGGAGCTGTGGGCCACAGCACAGACTCTGCATGGTGCCTTATAGAGTTGTACAGGGCATCTACTGTTGTGTGCAGTATCCTCATGACAGGATAACATGGCTCACAGACTGCACACCATGGCAGGGCTAGGCACTTGATGTAATATGCCTCTAGGTTGTGTTGACTAAGGTAGGCATGGGTATTTTGCCTGTGATAAGTAGTTTGAGAAGCCAGCCTACACCAAGGACCCATGCCAATAGTGAATGGGTGTATGCACCCCTATTGGCCAGTGTGCGCCCACCATAAAGCACAGCAGCCCTGGGTCAGTAAGCTACTGGCTGGCCAGTGTCCAGTTGCCCAGCCTGGGTTACCTAGAAAGCTGGACGTAAAACCTATACACCTGTTAATCATGAACTAAGGATTGCTATACTCAGTTTAGGTTCACTGATAGGACGCAGCTTAGAAGTGGATGATATGATGGTAAGGGGGAAGCTTGGCATCCTATGCAACCAAGAGAAGATGAAAGGAGTATATAACTTCAGAAGATAGTGAAGGATGTCATCAAAATTAGCGACAGACTGCTATCAGCCTATGCTCCACAGTAGGGTTGTGATCATTAGGAAAAGAGTGCATTAGTTATAGGGCCTACTAGATTAAGCAATACAACATGAGTTGGTGTTAATAATGGGCTATTTGAATGCACATATCAGGACAAAGTGTAGAATCAGGGAATGCAAAGTCATCCCCAGTGAAAACGTTAGTCCATAGTGGTCACCACAATCAGTCGCAAACAGCAGTCAGAGCAGACACTGAAGTCAACAGAGACCAGGCTGAAGACTTGGAAATTGACTGGAGAGAAAGCACAACAGTTCAAGGAATTACTCAGGGATCTAGCACCTCAAGAAGAGGAGGAAATAGATGGAGCTAAAGGAGAATGTCAGCACTTCCAAATAGCATCTGTGAGGATTACAGAACAGATATGCTCCCGAGTCAGGTATGGAAATAAGGTGTATAAGGAAAGCAGGTGGAAGTCCAGGAAGTCATCAAAAGAAAGAAGGAGTGTGGAAAAAAATTAGGAGATAGAAAAGATGGCCCAGACTAAAAAGAAATACTGGTTGCCTAACAAAGAAACTAAGAAAGAAACTGCAATAGGAAAGAACACTCTACCATTTTATGGAAAGTGACTCAGTGGATGGCACAAAGAAACTATATCAGGTTGCAAGACAAAGACAGAAAGATAAAGAAGATAGTCAGACACCCTTCATAAGGGATGCCAGCAACAATCTGCTCACCAGTCCACAAGACATCAAAGGCAGATAAAAAGAGTACTTCCAGCAACTTATAAATAAAGAAAACCCCACAGAAGTTGTAATGCCCTACACACAGCCTACAATGAGATAAGAGGAAAAGCCCACTATAGAAGTACGAACAGCCCTAAAGAAAATGAAGTCAGGAAAAGCAGCAAGCTCAGATGATAACACAGCAGATATGACAAATATTCTGAGTGAGATAGGGGAGAAATGGCTCCTGAGGGTACTCATAGCAGTGTGGAGAGAAAGGCATATCCCAGATGATGGGAAAATAAACATACTAGTGCCAGTGTAGAGGAACAAAGGGGTTGTCTGCAAATGTAGGCAGTACAGAGGCATCAAACTCCTGACACATTGCATGCAAGTTCTGGAGAAGGTGACTGATAAATGACTATGCAGAGTAGTAGAAAGTAAGATGGGAGATGAGCAGTTCAGATTTAGATCAGGAGGCAGCACAAATGAACCAAACTTTGCTGTGAGACAGGTAGTTGAGAAGAAGCCAGTGATGAGGAAAGAGTCCAACTGTGCATTTATAGACTGGAGAAAGCATATGACAAGGTCCCAAGAAAGCTGATTTGGGCAGTATTGCAGTGGTTCAAAGTCCCAGAAACATCAGTAGAATTAGTGCAGGCTATGTACAAAGACCCGATGACTGAAGTATGAACAGTGTTCAGTTTCACAGAGGGGTTCTTAGTGGGAGTGGGTGTAAACCACAGTTCAGCTCTGAGCCCACTGCTGTTCATACTAGTGATGAACTACATTAGCAAACAGGATGGATGGGATAGATCAACAAGGTTGCTGTGTGCAGACGATGTGGCAATACAGGCAGACACTGAGCAAGAACTTCAGCAAAGGATACGGGAGTGGAATAAAAACTGAAGGCACATGGGATAAAACTGAGTACAGATTAGACAGTTGTAATGGCAGCAAATGGGATAAATCAGAAGAAGCTGAGAATTGATATAGAAGGGACAATTGTGGAGCAGGTTCACAGCTTCATTTGTCTGGGAGGGGTGGTTGAGGAGAATGGGAAGTCTGAATGAGGAAGTCAAAATTAAAATCAGAGGGGCTGCAGCGAACTAGCATAGTGTCAGGTGTACTATATGACAGATGAATGTGAAAGAACCTGAAAAGTAAGGTGCACAAAACAGCGGTGTGACCAGTACTACTGTATGGTACAGAAACCTGGGCAGTAAAAGCAGAGCAGATGAGGAAGATAGAGGTCATGGAGATGAAGTGCCTGAGAAAGGTGATAGGATGCATGCTGTGGGGCACATGAAGAAAGCAGGACAAAACATCAGAAGCTAAAGTAGCTCCAGTTGCAAAAAAGGTGAAAGAGAACAGATTGTGGTGGTTTGGACACGTGCAGAAAAGCAGAAGATAATGTAGAGAAGAAGATTGGGACAGACAGAAAGATGGCAAGAGGAAACAAGGGTATCCACCAAAGATATGTATGGATTGTGTAAGAGAAGACCTGCAGGAGTTAGGCATGAATGACAAAGAAGGTAGGAGAGTAGCACTGAACAGAGAGAGATGGTGACAGTTGACACAGCCCAACTCCATGTAGAAAAATAGGAAAAAGGAGGGTTGATGATAATGATGATGATGATGGTGATGATGGTGATGATGATGATGATGGTGGTGATGATGATGATGGTGGTGACGATGATGATGATGATGATGATGATGGTGATGGCGATGATGGTGATGATGATGATGATGATTATGATAAGGATAGTGATGATGAGGATGATGGCGATGATGCGGATGAGGATGATGGTAATGAGGATGGTGGTGATTATGGTGATGATGATTACGATGATGATAATGGCGATGATGGTGATGATGATGATAATAATGGTGGTGATGATGATGATAATGATGATGATGATGATAATGGCAATGATGTTGATGATTATGATGATGATGGTGATGATGATGATGATAATGGTGATGATGATAATGATGGTGATGATGGTGATGATGGTGATGATGGGGATGATGATGATGGTGATGATGATTATAATAGTAATGATTATGATGGTGATGATAGTAATGATGATGATGATAATGGCAATGATGGTGATGATTATGATGATGATGGTGATGATGGTGATGATGGTGATGATGGCGATGATGGGGATGATGATGATGGTGATGATGATGATTATAATAGTAATAATTATGATGGTGATGATGGTAATGATGATGATAATGGCAATGATGGTGATGATTATGATGATGGTGATGGTGATGATGATGATGATGGTGATGATGATGGCGATGATGGGGATGATGATGATTATGATGGTGGTGATGATGATGATGGTGATGATCATGATGATGATGATGATGGTGATGATGATGGTGATGATGGTGATGATGATGGGGATGATGATTATGATGGTGGTGATGATGATGGTGATGATGATGGTGGTGGTGATGATGGTGATGATGATGATGGTGATGGTGATGATGATGATGGTGATGATGGTGATGATGATGGTAATGATGGTGATGATGGCGATGGTGGGGATGATGATGATTATGATGGTGGGGATGATGATGATGATGATGGTGATGATGATGGTAATGATGGTGATGATGATGATGGTGATGATGGCGATGATGGGGATGATGATGATGGTGATGATGGTGATGATGGTGATGATGGTGATGATGATGATGATGATGATGATGATGGTGATGATGATGATGGTGGTGGTGATGATGATGGTGATGATGATGGGGATGATGATGATGATGGTGATGATGGTGATGATGATGATTATCACATTGATGGTTAGCCTAACTAGATTTACTGATGTTCCTCATAAAGCCAGACCTGATTATGAATACATAGCTTATTAAATAAATTACCCAAGCCTATGCAAAGATTCCCTATTACTAACTATATCGGGTCTAGTACACAAATACATTCTTTTGCCAAAAATAACAAAGTGTTCCTCTCTCTCTGACCATGTCCTATGATTTTTGAAAGACAGTGCTGTGATATTTAATGTGCAGAGGTTGAGAGGTAAGGTGTGTGCTGTGCGTTAACTGAATGTGTTCTGAGATGAGAAGGTAACCTCCAAGTTCAATAAATACCTTTACTGCTCACATTTTGTATCACTTGGAGGAAGTAATAAAGGGATTTTGGTAGGCATGAGACAGTTATTACACTTTCCCAAAATACTTTGTACTATCAGGCTGGGTTCAGAAGGCACAAGAGATTCCATAATGGCCATAGCTCTAAAAGGGGCAGGAAAAAACTTGACAGCTTAATATACTCTACTGTTAATATAGGACAAGAATATAATGGACTGGAATAGAAAATGGTGGTAATATTGCATGTGGCTAAAGATTACAAACATTTGAGATGTGACTGCCAGGGAGTTTGAACACAACATGTAATAGAGGTAATACTGTAAACTAAATGCAAGATAGCTGGATCTTCCCTGTGAGTATCTGCTAAATACAATTCTGTATTAAATGGTAGTGGATGTAGGGGACAGAAAGGGAACTTTGAGGGTGATTGTAATTTGAGAATAATGGGGTGTGCTCTGGCACCAGCTGGGTCCTTGCTGAGTGTTCTTAAATGACTCTATGAGTCTGTGAGTAATATATACGAGTGAAAGTGGTTGTCCTCATTTGAAAAGGGAAGGGTAACTGATGCTTTAAAAGAGCTTATAGCATGTCCACCCACTGGTTTCTCTAATGAGCTATCTAGACTCTTTTTGGATAAGTGTGACTGTATATGAGGTGGTTATGACCAAGGGTGGAAGATCTGTTGTGTGATGTTTTTGAAATATGGAGAATGAAATGGAAGGTGCCTCCTACATGAGTACCTATTGTTCTAGACATGGATATGAGTGTTAACAGAGCTGATTAGCTCTTATGGGTATATATTATTAATGTTCGGACTGGCCAGGTTATCTGACTATAAGATAGGAAGGATTACTTTTGAATTTGGGTTTGTCTACTAATGCGATTGATTAGGCTGGAGTGGAGGGATAGTACAAGTTACAAGTCTGTCAGCATTAAGTTATCATAAGGCAACAGAGCGGGAATGTATGACCTTACTAGTGCTTGAGGGTTATTGAATGGACAGTGAGAAGTACCATTATTTAGTTGTAGATTGTGATAAGGATATTTTTTATATTAACAGTAAAAAGAGGTATGATATTGGAATTGTTTCATTTTATTTTTTGGAGGGGGGTTGTTTTAAGTTTATGTTGTATTTGAATGCATGCATAGTACTAATGATACTGGTTACAGAGCCCTATGTCATCTCTTTAATATAATTAATTTTATCACCACTGTTTCAACACAAATTTAATCCATAACTGATATTTGGCTAACAATTGTTTGCAAATTGCAGTTATGATTAGAGCTGACCTTTTTTACTTAATTGAAAATATGCTGGATCACTATAGAAAAGGTGATGTGAGTTGAAACCGAAGGATGAAAGGTTTATAATGAATGGCAAGGATAGTGGACTATGTACACACGGGTTTACGAAGTCCATTGAACTTATGGGAGAAACACACAAATATAGGTTCTGTAAAAAAAGAATTGGAAACAGTTGCACACCTTGTTGTTGGGGCTTGTACACCGAAAGGCACAATAATGTGGCAAAATTATTGCACTTGGGATTGTGCAAATACTACAATATTGATTTAGCTGAGAAGCACTGGAAACATGAATCACAAAGCATTATAGAGAATGATGAAGTTTATATCACATGGGATCACCCGCTACCAACAGTTCAAAAAATAGATGCATGAAAAAAACACGTAGTAGTCACTAAAAAAAGACAAAAGTAGCATTTATCACTAAACTGCAACACCTCACAATTACAGTGTCTCACATACAGAGAGACTAAAGTCACAAAATATCTGTATTAGCAGGCAGAAATGAGAGCAATGTGGAAGAAAGATATCAAGACAGTTCCAATAGTAAGAGCAATAAGTCTCACAAAAAAGAATTTACAGTCTTATTTGAATATGTACAGTTACATGTAACTCTGTATGAATTACATCTACAGTCTTATTTAAATATGTTACAGTTACATGTAACTCCGTATGAATTACATCTACAGTCTTATTTAAATATGTTACAGTTACATATAACTCCATATGCATTACATCTACAGTCTTATTTAAATATGTTACAGTTACATGTAAATTCGTATGAATTACATCTACAGTCTTATTTAAATATGTTGCAGTTACATGTAACTCTGTATGAATTACATCTACAGTCTTATTTAAATATGTTACAGCTACATGTATCTCCATATGAATTACATCTACAGTCTTATTTAAATATGTTACATTTACAAGCAACTCTGTATGAATTACATCTACAGTCTTATTTAAATATGTTACAGTTACATGTAAATCCATATGAATTACATCTACAGTATGTTGCAGTTACATGTAACTCCGTATGAATTACAGAAAGAGTCATTGCGTTACAGTTACATGTAACTCCATATGAATTACAGGAGTCATTATGTTACAGTTACATGTAATTCCGTATGAGTTACAGAAGGAGTCATTATGCTACAGTTACATGTACCTCTGTATGAATTACAGAAGGAGTCATTATGTTACAGTTACATGTAACTCTCTATGAATTACAGAAGGAGTCATTATGTTACAGTTACATGTAACACTGTATGAATTACAGAAGTCATTATGTTACAGTTACATGTAACTCCGTATGAATTACAGAAGGAGTCATTATGTTACAGTTACATGTAACTCCGTATGAGTTACAGAAGGAGTCATTATGTTACAGTTACATGTAACTCTGTATGAATTACAGAAGGAGTCATTATGTTACAGTTACATGTAACACTGTATGAATTACAGAAGTCATTATGTTACAGTTACATGTAACTCCATATGAGTTACAAAAGGAGTCATTATGTTACAGTTACATGTAACTCTGTATGAATTACAGAAGGAGTCATTATGTTACAGTTACATGTAACTCCGTATGAATTACAGAAGGAATCATTATGTTACAGTTACACGTAACTCCGTATGAATTACAGAAGGAGTCATTATGTTACAGTTACACTTAACTCTGTATGAATTACAGAAGGACTCATTATTTTACAGTTACACGTAACTCCATATGAATTACAGTAGGAGTCATTATGTTACAGTTACATGTAACTCTGTATGAATTACAAAAGGAGTCATTATGTTACAGTTACATGTACCTCCATATGAATTACAGAAGGAGTCATTATGTAACAGTTACATGTAACTCCGTATGAATTACAGAAGGAGTCATTATGTAACAGTTACATGTAACTCTGTATGAATTACAAAAGGAGTCATTATGTTACAGTTACATGTACCTCCGTATGAATTACAGAAGGAGTCATTATGTTACAGTTACATGTACCTCCGTATGAATTACAGGAGTCATTATGTTACAGTTACATGTAACACTGTATGAATTACAAAAGGAGTCATTATGTTACAGTTACATGTAACTCTGTATGAATTACAGAAGGAGTCATTATGTTACAGTTACATGTAACTCCATACGAATTACAGAAGGAGTCATTATGTTACAGTTACATGTGACTCTGTATGAATTACAGGAGTTATTATGTTACAGTTACATGTAACTCTGTATGAATTACAGAAGGAGTCATTATGTTACAGTTACACGTAACTCCGTATGAATTACAGAAGGAGTCATTATGTAACAGTTACATGTAACTCTGTATGAATTACAAAAGGAGTCATTATGTTACAGTTACATGTACCTCCGTATGAATTACAGAAGGAGTCATTATGTTACAGTTACATGTACCTCCGTATGAATTACAGGAGTCATTATGTTACAGTTACATGTAACACTGTATGAATTACAAAAAGAGTCATTATGTTACAGTTACATGTAACTCTGTATGAATTACAGAAGGAGTCATTATGTTACAGTTACATGTAACTCCATACGAATTACAGAAGGAGTCATTATGTTACAGTTACATGTAACTCCGTATGAATTACAAAAGGAGTCATTATGTTACAGTTACATGTACCTCCGTATGAATTACAGAAGGAGTCATTATGTTACAGTTACATGTAACTCTATATGATTTACAGGAGTCATTATGTTACAGTTACATGTAACTCTGTATGAATTACAAAAGGAGTCATTATGTTACAGTTACATGTACCTCCGTATGAATTACAGGAGTCATTATGTTACAGTTACATGTAACTCTGTATGAATTACAAAAGGAGTCATTATGTTACAGTTACATGTACCTCCGTATGAATTACAGAAGGAATCATTATGTTACAGTTACATGTAACTCTATATGATTTACAGGAGTCATTATGTTACAGTTACATGTAACTCTGTATGAATTACAAAATAAGTCATTACGTTGCAGTTACATGTACCTCCGTATGAATTACAGAAGGAGTCATTATGTTGCAGTTACATGTAACACTGTATGAATTACAGAAGGAGTCATTATGTTACAGTTAAATGTAACACTATATGAATTACAGGAGTCATTATGTTACAGTTACATGTAACACTGTATGAATTACAAAAGGAGTCATTATGTTACAGTTGCATGTAACTCTGTATGAATTACAGAAGGAGTCAATTTTATGCACATTGCGGGTGTTACAAAGAGCACTTTTGGTTGACATCAAGGATTGAAGCAATGCTAATTTCATGAATTTTATCTATACCTTGACTTAGTAATGGAGTCCATTCCCATCATGGTATTAAAAATGCAAAATATTTTCAGAAATTAAACAGAGATAAAGAAGGTCTACTTAGAAAGAAGTTATCACAGTGTGGAGGAACATAGAAGATGAGAAAAGATATGTTGTTGAATATGAAAGCTACGTGAGGTGTAGTGCTAATATGTGGAGGGGAAGGGAGGGCCAGACATGGATGACCAATCCAGATAAAGAAATTATCTAAGAGATCTATGCTAAAACATATCTGGAAATACTAACTCTAATACCTTCTGTGGATAATCCTAAGGGAGTGGAGGGATATAAAGCTTTTGTTTCTTTCTTCAAATATCAGATGGCTAGTGGGCAGAAGGCAGATGTTGATAATCTTGGGGGAGTGACATCTGCCTGGTTGGGTCTCCTTTATTTGTTCGAACTTTCAAAAGTTCAAAATTCATATTCCTGAGACCATATAATCAAACTTTTGAAAGGCCACAATGAATAGCGGAGATCCTGCTACAGTACAGAACTGGGAAATTTCCCTTTCCTGCAATGGAGTGTGATCTCAGAGTAGGAATATTTAAGTAGCAGGGGGTGTGGGGGTACAGGGGGCTTTCCCCACTGCTTGCACTGTGTAATTTGTATTTTATTTTGTTTATTTTTTTAACTTCACATTTTCAAACATTCAAATGTTTGATCATATGGTCTCGGCCATATGAAAGTCGAGCATTTGAATGTTCGATTATGTGAAGTATATCCACCTGATTTACTTCTACTGTCTATGGAACATAATTGATGTTATGCTTTGTCATGCAGTAAATAACTGGGAGAAACTTGTCTGTCATTATGTAAGGTCATTAGATAAACCAACTGCAGATTCAGTGTGTCTCAACTGAGTCACTTCTCCTCAAGAATGGTGTTTTGGGTAAACCAAGGGGTGTAAAGCCAAAAGAGTCCTATCAAAATGACAACCAGTTCATGGGACTCATGGAAATATTTAATTGTACATAAGGTCATCTCCCTCCAAATTCAGATATCTGGAATCATGCTTTAATCCATTGTAAGCACATTGTTCCAGTGGTTGTAATGTCTTGAGACAGCTGACCACCCTGTGTTGCTCTTTAGGTCATTTGTGTCTGCTTCCAGTATGGTAAAAGTGCTGGCTGATTCAGCAGTGTGGGTTAGCTCATATGTAGGCCTAGTAGCCAGTGTTCCAGTACAAGAGAATTTACAGTTTTGCAAATGAGCAAAAAGCAGCAATTTCTTATATTTCTTGACAAACAAATTTGAATAACTTTAGAAGAACTGATAATAGTAAGCTGCTGCCAATAGAATATCTTTCGGCATATACTTGTCTACAAAATGAGTTGCATTTTCCATACTTGTATCCAGAATTTTTTCTGTATGTGAGCAAGAAATATGAAACAAATTAGTGTTATTATATCTGAATGAAACAGGGACGATAAAGTTTTAAACAAGGGCAGGTATAGGACACTATTGAGTAAATGGGCTCTGTTTTGTATAACAAAAAAAATATCAATTATGCCAAAAGCAAAGCAACACAAACAATAAGATGATATGATCATATCAGAAAAACTCTCCATTGAAATACTCTGGTCAAAAACAAACCTCACCCACTCACACTCATAATGTATGCAGTGCTCTCTACACCCCCCCCCCCCCACTCCTTGCTTACAGAGAGGAATGGGAGTATCCACGTTACGTAGCCTTAGAGAACAGAAATACACACAAAAACAACCTGCATCATTATACACACACACCCACACATACACACACAAAACTTCAAAACCATCAACACATACAGAAACCCTTAAACAATAAAGAACCCCATTGTTATCACTCTCGGTTTTCTAACTTGCATTTTGATGTATTAGTGTCTGCACGTGCCCGTTTGCTTACATTTGTTGTGTTAGAATGTTAAGTTGAGCAAAGCCCATTTTCAGTGGTGTTGAAGAAAAACTTCAAAAATATCCATCTTAATAAACATTGCAATACAAAAGTAATCATTTAAAATATTAAAGGTGAAAAACTAGAAAAATGGCAACGGAAAAACAAATTATTGTTTCCATCAATCTTTAATGTAAAAGACAAACTTCATTAACCAACAGAACTATGACAATATTTTAATATAATAACTAGAAATGCACATCAGTCTGAAAAGTATTTCTCTATTCAAGGCTAATAATACTGATGATACCTAAACCAGACTATGGGATATGTTTTTCCAGATTATCTAATGAAAATATTCTGAATGACCATACACCATGTGATGACCCACCAATGGACCAGTAATCAAGCAGTCTCAGTCCTCACCACTGGCACCTGTGGGGGTGTTCACTGGGAGTATGCCAAGCAGGCACACAGTATTTCCAGATGCAGCTTTCTGCATCAGGTGCAATTTCCCCTAAGAGCATACAGAGATCACAATCAGTCCGGGGCTGGTTTATCCCTCTTTCGTCAGATCCCCATAAGACAACTATAGAGCTGAGATCTCAGCTGAGTGACCAAGTCAAGAACTCCAGCACCCTCTCTGTCCAACCAGTGCTTTGTGTCCCTGCGCAAGTAGCTGACACACACACTCTTTGAGGTTTGATTTACACACACCTGGGAAAGGCCAGCACAGGTTTATTAGCTATTTCCCCTTCTACCCAAACTATACGGTAGTTACCACCAACACCAGTCACTCCTTATCAGCTACTTTAGGACCCTTAACAAAGGCTGTCTAATTTTACTGTGCAGTATTAATATTAATACAAATGGGAGTTTGAACACGAGCAAGGCTATTAGGACTGGCTCACTCAGTGTCACCAAATAAATATGTAAGTACTCTCAAAACTTAAATATCTCTACACACATCAGCCACAATGAAAGGTTTAACTATATTTAATAATAAATAATAAAAGAACAACACAATACTAAATATATATTCACAGGACAGGGCCATCAGAGTTCAAAACCACAGGAATTATTTAAAATAGCATTGTAGTACAGGCTCATACAAATAAAGAAAAACAAAATCTAAAGTAAGCTTCACTATATTCCTGACTGTATCTAAGAGAGTTACTATACCCTGGAAACACAAATACAGTGGTATCAATTATCACAAAAGTCGAAGTATTAAAATCCAAATTTTACTGATTTGTTAGCGCTTTTGTGCAACTAACATTAAATGCACTTCTTCAGACAAACCATACAGCACAAAAAGGTGCGGTTAAATACACACACAGAAACACGCCCTGCATTAATTAAACAATTACTAAATTAAAACTGTTTAACTCTTTCTTAAAAGACCAGCAACAGTATAAAAAAAATTTCAATATTAATTCATAATCCATAAATTCAAATAAATAAGTCTTAATTTTATGTATTTATATATAAATTAATGCCCGAATAGATATACTAACTTTAA
This sequence comes from Protopterus annectens, assembly GCF_019279795.1. Taxonomy (NCBI): domain Eukaryota; kingdom Metazoa; phylum Chordata; order Ceratodontiformes; family Protopteridae; genus Protopterus; species Protopterus annectens. Next base: position 26,162,141 of record NC_056745.1, read on the forward strand.
ACAAAAATACCAACAACATATAAATGGTCCAGTGAGAATACCAAATATTCCCACTAAACCGTAATGGTGTCCTGAACCAAGTAAGAAGTATTTACCCATATAGGTGCATTCAATAAATAACTGCTTTTATACATCAAATTAAATACAAAATAGGGAACCTACCATTAAATAAACAGATACTTACATTGATATTAACTAAATAAGTCCCCTGATTTTAATATAAAATGTATTAATATTTATGTATAATATTCACTAATTGTGATCAGCCTGACCTACCCGAAAGAATATTCATCGCTCAAGAGCTTTTAATTTAAGTAAACATTTGATAGAACATGTTTCATTAATCCCTGGATAAACATATGCATTTGTTTTAAGCTGCCACAATAACTCTTGTTCTTCTAACTTAAGGTGCCATCTATCAAATGTTTACTTAAATTAAAAGCTCTTGAGCGATGAATATTCTTTCGGGTAGGTCAGGCTGATCACAATTAGTGAATATTATACATAAATATTAATACATTTTATATTAAAATCAGGGGACTTATTTAGTTAATATCAATGTAAGTATCTGTTTAATGTCTATAAGTTGTGTACAGTCAAACAGATAAAAGAAACAAAGCTGGATGGATTTTACGATACCCTCTGAATAGTGTTGACTCCAATACAGCACCAGCACAACGACATAGACCAAATGTAGACTTTTTATTATGAAAAACAGATAAAACCATTCGGTTAAGCGCTTTCATCAATAAGACTTCCTCAGAACAATACTACTACATATAAAACTTACTTAAATACATTCTGTTCTAGTCACATGGTAGTTCCATTAATGCCTTAAAGTGCTAGTGCATATCATGAATAAAATAAAAACATTTTTTCCAATTATACACTTCATATCCCTATATATAAGTTAGTACTTTCTAAAAAATTATGCTACCTTATGTATACTATATCATATCTATATATTAAACACTTTATATTAAAAACAGGATTATTATGCATACGTTGAACAACTTTTACTATTTAATCTATGTGTTAATTTTAATTAATATGGGCTTTTAATATAGGTTTTATGGATAAATATTCATTTATACCTGGGGAGTCTGAGGCATTTAATTTAATTTGCCAAATGACCTCCTTTTCCGCTACTTTCTTCTTAATATTTCCGCCCCTGGGATTGGCTTTAACCAATTCTAATATTCCAAAAAGAAACCCCGTGCATTCAGTGTTTTCACTTATATGTCTCCAAAGGGCATTTCTGTCATCTTTCCTTTGTATACCATAAAGATGTTCGTATATTCTATTTCTAAGGCATCTGGTTGTTTTTCCCACATAAAAGGCAGTGCATTTTGTGCACTTAGCAAGGTAAATCAGATGCCTAGACCTACAATTGCCCTTTTCAAACCATACTTTAGTTCTATTGATGTCCATTAATTCTATACTAGGGACTGTTATAATGTGTTGGCACTGTCTACATGTCCCACATTTATATGTGCCTTTGGTGTTGAAATCTGAAGGTTGTTTTTTCCTTTCCAACAATTTCTTCATGTTGTTCCCATTCTTATATACACATAATGGTTTCTCCCCCATTATTTTTGAAATTTCTCCATCAATCCTAGTGATGTTCCAGTGCTTGTGTAATATTTTCCTAATTTGGATAAACATATGCGTTTGTTTTAAGCTGCCACAATAACTCTTGTTCTTCTAACTTAAGGTGCCATCTATCAAATGTTTACTTAAATTAAAAGCTCTTGAGCGATGAATATTCTTTCGGGTAGGTCAGGCTGATCACAATTAGTGAATATTATACATAAATATTAATACATTTTATATTAAAATCAGGGGACTTATTTAGTTAATATCAATGTAAGTATCTGTTTATTTAATGGTAGGTTCCCTATTTTGTATTTAATTTGATGTATAAAAACAGTTATTTATTGAATGCACCTATATGGGTAAATACTTCTTACTTGGTTCAGAACACCATTACAGTTTAGTGGGAATATTTAGTATTCTCACTGGACCATTTATATGTTGTTGGTATTTTTGTTTAAAGGTAGTATATCTATTCGGGCATGAATGTATATATAAATACATAAAATTAAGACTTATTTATTTGAATTTATGGATTATGAATTAATATTTAATTTTTTTTATACTGTTGCTGGTCTTTTAAGAAAGAGTTAAGCAGTTTTAATTTAGTAATTGTTTAATTAATGCAGGGCGTGTTTCTGTGTGTGTATTTAACCGCACCTTTTTGTGCTGTATGGTTTGTCTGAAGAAGTGCATTTAATGTTAGTTGCACGAAAGCGCTAACAAATCAGTAAAATTTGGATTTTAATACTTTGACTTTTGTGATAATTGATACCACTGTATTTGTGTTTCCTGGTTTTGCTTTTTTTTGGAAGTTTTATGGCGGAGTTGAGTGGTACTCAGTTGTCCCAGTCGTTGTTTGCTTCTAGCCCGATGAACAATGGAGGTACCAGTCAGAATATAGACGCGATTGGTAACCTCACAGCCCTGATACAACAACTTACTCAGCGTGTGGATGTCCTAGCTAAGAAATTGGATGACCGTTGCCCAGAAGTAGCAGCAGTGGTTCGGCCAAAAACTGGGGTAATGTTTAACTCTTTACCCAGCTTGACTCTATCCGGCTCTGCTTTTTCTTGCAATGGACAGCGAATGCCTGTTTCTACCAATGGCGTACCCGAACGGGTGAATTTATCTAATCCCGGTGGTTGTATGCCCTCATCAGTTACGCTTACTCAAAACCAAGATGGTATTTTGCTTAATAATGTAGTGGATACTTCAGGTAATATACTACCCAAACTTAATGATTTTGCTAACATGCCAAACATTTTTTTTGGCGATGATCGAGATGGTAATCTTGGTTTGGGAAATGAACAATGTGTTACCGATGATGGTATTGCATTAAAGTTGAAACAATTTGATGCTTTCCTTGTCAAGTATAAAAAACTACAAATAGAAGTCTTATATTTCCAAGAATGTCTTAGGTTAAAAATAGTGCCTAAGGGGCTAAGACATTGGAAATATCCATCAGGTGTTGTTGAAGACTTAGACTTCCATCACCGTCTTATTGAGTTTTTTAACCAGCAAGGTTTAACTTTTTTTGGAATTACTTATTTCTGATTATACTAACCAAATGGTATCCTTGAAAGAGCAACTTGATTCCCTGGACAATAATATTAAGACTCACATAGATTTTCATCGTTATGAATACGATTACAGAAGAATCTATGGAAGTATTACCATTTTATTAAATAAAATTGTGGACACAAAAAGACATAAGTTACAAAGAGATAAGTTAGCCTATGATAAAAAAAGAGCTTATCCGGATCCGCCCCCTCTTCGGAGCCAAACTAATTCTACTTTTTTACATACTACAGCTGCTCAATTGAATGGGAACTCTTTACCTCTAATTGACGAGGAAGAACTGTTGAACTCATCTGTAGTGACTGACATTGTTTCAACGCCCAATCTGAATATGAATGGTGGGGTCCGTCATAGTGAGCGGATCCAAAACAATGTGAATCACCACACTCACGCTCAGCAGCAGTGACAAAATCAACAAGCTGATGAGCGTTATAATCAACAGGGTTTTTCTTACGTCCAGAAAAATCAAAAGAAAAAGAACTTCAATCGAGGCAAGCAGCCTCAGAACAAGAGAAATTATGGTTGACGCAGGAGGTAACTGTAACTACTGAATCTGTTTATCCTAGGATTGTTACAACCAACAGTGGTGATTTTCGGGTGTATAATTTTACGGCACTCAATGTTCCTTCTGACTTTGTTGAGTTAATTGCAAAAGGCTTTAATTTTGTCCCTTATGCGAAACCTGACATTGCACGGACACTGTGTGATTTGAAAGTTTATACTAGGAAGTTGAATTTAAAAATTTTGTTTAGAGACTAACACTACACTTACTAGTGAACGTGTTGCTAGTGTTTACAATCCACCTTTAGACAACAAGTTAATGTTATTTGAAAAAATGTCTGAGATTCACTTCAGGGCTCTAAACAAACAATACTTTCATGGGCGATCTGTTGAACGATCTGAAAGAGATTTGGTAACGTTATTTAGAACACACAATGTGCATGTTATGAAACCCGACAAGGGGGGGGCAGTTCTTATGTATGATGAAGCTTATCAAAATGAGATAACAAAGATGCTTGTTTTGCCTAGTTATGTCAAAGTCTCCCAAAATGAGTTAAATCAATCCTATCAGAGGATTAAGAATCACTTGAGTGATTTATTTATTGAGGCTTCTATTAACATTGATTTGTACCAGTATCTTACTATGCCTGCCCCCCTAGTTCCTGTACTGTTTGGGATTCCAAAATTGCATAAAAATCTTAATGCCCCCCCATTTCGACCCATTATAGATGGTCGTAAGTCTATTACATATTCCTGTGCTAAATGGGTTGATAATAGGCTAAAAAGCGTTTTAGACACAGAGTCCCAAATTTGTAGGGACTCTTGGTATGTATTGGAACAACTGAATACCATTGCTTTCAACCAGGATTACAAGTTCCTAACCGCTGATGTCATGGACTTGTATACAGTTATTCCCCAAGCACAAGGAATGGAATGGGTTAGAGACTTTTTACTTTATAAGGGTATCCCTGGTAATGAGGTTGATTTAGTAATAACTTTGTTGGATGTAGTACTTAGTAATAACTATTTTATGTTCAACAAAGACCTTTATTTACAAAAATCCGGTGTTGCCATGGGGTCACCCTGTGGGGGTAGTTTCGCCAATTGCGTCATGGCGTTTTGGGAACACACATTTTTGTTTATTCATGACCTATTTAAGCAGATTGTTGTTTGGTATACTCGTTACCAAGATGATATATTTATGATTGTTAAAGGTACTGAAGTTGAGGCTCGCAATTTGATAGAGGTTATGTGTTCCTTTGTTACTTTTTTGGATTTTACTTACAGTTATGAGGAACACGCCATTAATTTTTTGGATATTCTTATTGAAAAAGATTATTCCAATGCAAGATATAAAACTAAGATTTATAGGAAACCTCTATATAGCAATGCCTTTTTGGATTTTTCTAGTCGCCACCCCTTCTTTCAAAAGAAAGGGGTGGTGAAATGTCAACTGGTACGTGCATCACGAATGTGCTCAGAAGAGCAAACCTTTGATGAAGAATGCAGTTATTTGGCTACTATGTTTTCCAACAAGGGTTATCCACATAAACTTATCCATTCTCTTATTAATGAAATTAAACATAAGAGGGATATAGGTGTGCTGGGGCTGATTCTTCATAATGGTTATGTTGCACCTTCTTTTTATCACGAGGAGGAAACATTGACAACACGGTCAGTACACAAAATGAATTATGTTACAAGTTTTATTACAGAATTTAATGATTTAGCACCACAACTTAAGGTGATTTTGAACACTAATTGGGATATTATTTCCCAAGAAAATTTTTTTTCGGACATATTAGGGTTATACCCTTTAGTTGTATACAAAAAAGCACCTTCCCTTAAAACATTATTTGAACTTCCAGTTAAGCCCTATAGGCCTAATAAAGGGATGTATAAGTGTGGGCATTACAATTATTGTAAATTTGTGCAAACTGGTTCCACCTTTTTCATTAGAGGTATTAAATATTATATTAATGATAAGTGTAACTGCAAAACCCAAGGCGTTGTTTATTTGGCTACATGCAAATCTTGCCCTGTATTCTATCTCGGCAAAACGGAACGCCAATTAAAACAGCGTATATACGAACACTTATACGCAATTTCTAAAGGTACTACTTCCAATGCCCTTGCAAGGCATGTTAGTGAATTCCATACACATAGTTTTGGGTTTACTGTGGTACAAAAAGTTTTAAAAAATCCTAGGGGAGGTCCATGGCACCTTAAGTTAGAAGAACAAGAGTTATAGTAGCAGCTTAAAACAAACGCATATGTTTATCCAGGGATTAATGAAACATGTTCTATCAAATGTTTACTTAAATTAAAAGCTCTTGAGCGATGAATATTCTTTCGGGTAGGTCAGGCTGATCACAATTAGTGAATATTATACATAAATATTAATACATTTTATATTAAAATCAGGGGACTTATTTAGTTAATATTAATGTAAGTATCTGTTTATTTAATGGTAGGTTCCCTATTTTGTATTTAATTTGATGTATAAAAACAGTTATTTATTGAATGCACCTATATGGGTAAATACTTCTTACTTGGTTCAGGACACCATTACGGTTTAGTGGGAATATTTAGTATTCTCACTGGACCATTTATATGTTGTTGGTATTTTTGTTTAAAGTTAGTGTATCTATTCGGGCATGAATGTAAATATATATACATAAAATTAAGACTTATTTATTTGATTTTATGGATTATGAATTAATATTGAATTTTTTTTATATTGTTGCTGGTCTTTTAAGAAAGAGTTAAACAGTTTTAATTTAGTAATTGTTTAATTAATGCAGGGCGTGTTTCTGTGTGTGTATTTAACTGCACGTTTTTGTGCTGTATGGTTTGTCTGAAGAAGTGCATTTAATGTTAGTTGCACGAAAGCGCTAACAAATCAGTAAAATTTGGATTTTAATACTTCGACTTTTGTGATAATTGATACCACTGTATTTGTGTTTCCTGGTTTTGCTTTTTTTTGGAAGTTTTATGGCAGAGTTACTATACCCTATCAACTTATTTAATTAGAGCAAGGCAGATGTGTGGTGAATGGTTCTTGTTGTTGTCAAGTCCAAGACAAAATGCAGAATGCTCTGTCTCACAAAGAGACTTCTCAAAATAATATCTAAAATATTACTGCTGGGATAACAGAATGGCATAATTTCTGGTCATCTGACTTATAGTTCTCATGCAACCCCCGCATTGCTGGCAACTGATAGCATTTAGCATCTACTTGTAAAAATACATAGACAAGGGGCTTTGCTCAGATCTTTGGCAGGTGCTGGAAGTCATAAAAACAATTGCATTCCCTCAGGCTTCCAAAGTAGCAATTAGTTCACCTCAAAAGACAATACAGAATGCTTCCTAGTACAGACTTTGTGTATCTGGCTGCACTGAAGCATCTTTATGGCAAGGCCTATAAAGTGATTTAATTTCAGATATTTTTCTGAAGTTTGCTGGACTGAGGTTAACCCTCCAGTTTCCTCTGTCAAAACATATACATTTAAACAGTTCCAATACTGCAGGTATATTTCTGTTCTCTCCAGCAGGGAACACTGTTGATGCCTTTCAAACAAGCACTTTACAAATCTTTTCAACACAAACATCTGTACAAAACAGTTTGCCATACATGACATGCAGTTCTAATAGATTTGTAACACAAGCATCTTACATAAATTAGTTTGATATTCACAAATGCCATATAATTATTGACAGAATTCCATCTAGCTGTGCTGGCAGCACCACCTTACACACCATTCCACCATTTTATGTCTCGCTTGTCATTATACCATTTTTTAAGTTTTAACTTACAGAATTAAATGATTTATACCAGTTCTTAGGAGTTGTCTTCCACTATTGAAAAATCAGAGCTACCATAGTTGCCACAACATTTCTAAGACAAAAAAATCATAGTATAGTTAAAAGCAGCAACATTTGCCTCTGTCCCTAACATCCAGAAAAATGGACATCTTGTGCTATTGGGAGAGACTTGAGTAAACAGACATCTTGTACTGTTGGCAGAGACTTGAGTATAACATACTTAGCTTGAATAAGATCTTGCCAAACCCAATGGACCTGAGGGCAGTACCACACCATGTGAATATAATCTGCTGATGTGTCCACACCTCGAACATTATTTGAGTGTAACAGGTTTCTGTTAGGGATTTTCAGTGAAACTATCTGATAATTATGTAACAACTTCAGAAGGGTAACTCTAGACACCTCTGGAAGTCTATTATCTGTCATTATACATAAATGCCATGCCAACTGACCATCTACAATTGTATAACTGCAAAATCCTGCTCATTTAACTTTCAGTGGTTGCTTTACATTGTCCCCATTTGATTGAACATATTCCTACCACTCTCTCAGTGTCTTATATTAATCTCACTGCCAGGGGCCTTTAGGTTGTGATTGTTTTATAACATTCAACAACCAGTATTCTTTCTCCTTGTAAATATTGTTCTTTTGTAGCATAGAAATGATCTGATTATACTGCCCTCCAACTGATTACTGATGTAGGATGGGGTGCCAGAAGATCTTTTAGTCAGAGATTCTTCCTTGCTGACTGCATCATTTTATTTTTCACAAAAGAGTACCTGCATTGAGCCATCCAAGCCACCATCTTGGTTTCTGATTTATAGCAATCAGACTGTTGGACCACCAACGGGACATTGGAATAAGTTTCTTACTCATTTTGTTGGTCAAACATGCTTTTGATTCAAATCAACAATCCATTCCTTCTGGATCCCACATATTGTATGATAGATGAGTTTTGGTGACATGTCTATTAATTCCATTTAAGGCAAATTCCTTTTTTAGTGAAATTGGTTATGGGTTTGTTTTACTTCTTGCATACCACCAGATAATGATTGCTCTCCCATAGGCCTCGAGGTCTGAAAGACTAAATCCATCTTTCAGTTTTGCTAACCGTAACATCTTAAGGCTCACCCTTGTACACTTTTTTCTCATAACTTTAGAGAATAACGAGTTGGGAAGACCACTTTTGGTACTAAAACATATTTATTGCCTTAATTTTATTAACAAAGAACTGGATTGCACAGCTAATCTGCAATATGTCTTTTATCTCCCTTAGACTGGAAAATTCATTTATTTCTCCCATTCTTGCATATGGATATGCCATGTCTGTTCACAAGTAGGTACGTGCTTATACAACTCTTATTTCTCCCCCCTGCTGCTGAAGATTGTGCCAGGTAAATTTACTTAAGGCGAACATTACTGATTTTTATTTGTTAACCCACAAGCCTGTATCATCTGCAGTTGTGCTAGAAACTCCAATACTAGGTTTGTATTACCTGCCAAGTTACTGAGTCTTGCAACATAGTTAACTGATAACCATGTGCTAAGGGGGAGTCTCAGCCCCTGTATGGAGATCTGACAAATTTTGAATTTGATGTCCAAGCTTTGAATTATCAAAGTTCTGCCTCTCTTCCCTTCTGCTTACTTCCATAGCCCATCCTAGAATGCTGTGCCTTCCATGGCATAAATGGCTTTTCCCAGGTGACTCATCTGCTCCCACCCACTTACTAAAGCCAGCAATGAGTTGCCTGACCTGAAGCAAGATCTTCAAGATAAGTTGACTCACCGGCATCTTGTACCTGAAACAAGTGAATGCATGTTTCACATCTGAACTTTTTTATGGTTAACTTTAACAGCGAATCATTGCAGTTCATTACCCACTCTGCTAATCGAAAAGTAACTAAGCTGAAGCAGTAGCTTAAGGATGGCACAGTGAGCTTCCACAGACGTTTGGCTTGCTCCTACTTTCCTCTCCTTACCCCTGTTATCTCCTGACCCTTTTGGCTTTCAAAACAATCACCACTTAACTGTCTGTAATGTCTGTTTACCCCAGTTTCTTTTTCTTCTCATGCATTTCTCTGTGGGTGCAATATAGCCCCCTTTCTGTTGAATAATTTGCATCACTGCTGGAACTGTCCAGCATAGTAACCCCTATTCTTCCTACACCATAATAACCCCCACTGAAACTGTTGTAGCACAAACATACTACTCCTGCACGTAGGCTTAACTAACCACTCCCACCACTTAAACTACTCCTACACTTAGACTTACACTAACCACTCCCACCACTTGAACTACTCCTACACTTAGGCTTACACTAATCACTCCCACCACTTAAACTACTCCTACACTTAGACTTACACTAACCACTCCCACCACTTGAACTACTCCTACACTTAGGCTTACACTAATCACTCCCACCACTTAAACTACTCCTACACTTAGGCTTACACTAATCACTCCCACCACTTAAACTACTCCTACACTTAGGCTTACACTAACCACTCCCACCACTTAAACTACTCCTACACTTAGGCTTACACTAACCACTCCCACCACTTAAACTACTCCTACACTTAGGCTTACACTAACCACTCTCACCACTTAAACTACTCTTACACTTAGGCTTACACTAACCACTCCCACTTAGGCTTACACTAACCACTCCCACCACTTACATTCAACCATTCCTAACCCCCACAACATATAAAGCCACACCCACCTACTAAGCATCCTCCACCACTTCCTCCTCATTTTATTTTCTTCCTAATTTTTATCAAGGTAACTGCCACTACCTTTCTACTCCTAAATTGTAACTACTTGACATACTATCATACATAACCTATTCATCACCTCACTATTTATTATATCTTATCTACAGCTTATACCTATCTGCATCCTACTATCCACCATAATATCCAGTATGCTTCTCCTTCACACACCTCTGCTAATTCCTCTATTCCTGGCCTCTTTTCTAACATCCTACCAAAGCCACCCTTTTACAGTCTGTACCCCACCTACCATTTCATTCACTTCTCCACTTTATACTAAAGGTCAACACATCCACATAGAACCAGACCTCTTTACCACCACCAAAATAGCTTTGTTCTCATATAGATACTCACATTAATTCACTTCAGTCCAAATTCTCTGTAAATACACAAGAGTAATATACAAGTATCCAATCCCTTCTACATATTTAAAATTAAACATAAAGCTGAGTGGAGATGTCCACCCAAACCCAGGTCCAAACACAAATCAGCACAGGCTAAACTTACCATATTTTCAAAATGCACTGATTGCTACTAACCCTGCCTACAATACATCAAACCTGCTACTTCCAAACATGAACCTCAGGAGCCTAACAAATAATACACAAGAACTTCATGCATCTTTTCACTCTACTTTTCAGATATAGCTGTTTTAACAGAAGCCTGGCTAAAACCTGAGTTAAGAAATAATGAAATATTACCCAAGGCTACAATATCCATACACCTAGACAGACTAAACAAACATGGTAGAGGCATAGTTATCATTTACAAAAACAGTCTAAAAACTGAACGCCTAGATGCAAACCCACCAATACTCAATAATGCTGAGATGCTATTTACTGGACTTGAGATAAACCCCAATACATTCATAACAATTATAGCAGTTTATATCCCACCTGGAAATAATCCCAACATAATTGAAGACTTCCTCCACTAGTTGTCCTTAACATTTTCTCAGGAAACAATAATTATGGATGACTTTAAATCCTGACTGGCTAACCTATACCTCAGACAATCCCTTAAATTTCATAAACTTGTATGGATTATCCCAGTTGATATAATTCCCAACCACAAAAATAAAAATACCAATAGACAATCAATACTAGACTGGATCTTAACACACAAACCATCACTAGCTAAGCAGTGAGGTTGCCTAGCAGATAATATTAGTGACCACTCAACTATCTACTTATTCAGACAATGCCTACACTCCCCCAAAAGCACTATCTATAGACAAATCCATAAGAAAAAGAATTTCTCACCTCAAACCTTCATATTAGCCCTGCAGCAATGTTACTGGACTCCAGTAAAAATACTCCTACTAGACACAGCTGTATCATATTTTAATAATACTTTCTTAAATATACTGAACAGTCATGCACCCTCTAGAACTATTAAAGTAAAAACAAATTATGCCCCCTAGCTAACCAGCAAAACCAAGCTGCTTCTTAGAGCCAGTGATAAAGCTTGGCTCATTACCAGACCGACAAAATCCAGGTCATCTGAGATTACTATCGGCAACTCAGAAATAAAGCTAAGAAACAGATTAAAAATGGCAAAAAGGCCTACTACATTGCAACCCAACAAAAAATACAAAAACAACCCCAAAAAATTCTGGGCCACTATAAATCTGCTACTGCAGCCTGGTCATTCTGTGACACCATCACCTACCATTACAAATACTTCAGACATTAAAGCCACTCAGTTCAATACCTACTTCACAAACTCCAATTTAAACCTAACCAAAACCCTCATGTAACACACCTCTCACAACTCCCTTAGATCCTAACGCAACTTCAAATAACTTCTCTTTTACCCTCATTAAAACCAGCACCATAAAAATATTTTATGTAAGCTAAAACCTACCTCCCTTGCTGCTGACAATCTACCCTCTGAATATCTTAACATAAGGCTACCACTATAGTCTACCCAGTCTCCATTTTGATCTATTGCTCCATAATTGAACAGTATGTTCCCAAAATTTGGAAAGCTTCTTATAGGTTCATAGGTTCATAGGTTGATACTAGGCTATCTGCCCTAGGGCATTTATAAGCCTAGCCAGAGTGTGTTTGGCTTTTGCCACCCTTTTAGATTAGTTGACTGTGCCTCTGTATAGTAGGTCACAGAAGATAGCCCTTTTGAGGTTAGGTTACTGTGCCTCTGTCTAGTAGGGACACAGAAGAGATCCCAGGGGTAAACCTATGATCTCCCATCCACTCATCAAGATTTCTCTTGAAGAGGGTCATAGAGGGACTCTGCCTAACATGGATTGGGATTTTGTTCCAGAGTGAGGGGAGCCTCTGGGATATGAATCTGTCCCTCCAGCATGTCCTATTTATTTCTGTGCTGAGGTTTAAGTCCCTGGAGCATGTAGCTCTAAGGGTTTGGATTTCCTGAGGTGGAGCATGTCCATTAATTCTGGGTTGGACATGGCATTATATGTCAGGCACAGCTCGCATATGAGTAGGCAGTAAGCAACTGAGTAGAGCTGGAGTTTCTTTAGCCTAACTGCGTAGGACATCTGTTTGAGTCCCTTGATCCTCTTGGTGAGGTACTTTTGGGGTCTTTCCAGTTGCTGCAGGTGTCGGGTAAGGTACATCCCAAATGGGGCATTGTATTCAATTATGGGTCTGATGAGTGATGAGCAGAGGGGCACAATGACCTCTCTTGATCTAGATGTGAACCCTTTCATGATAAGGTGAGCTATATAGAAGGTCTTTCTAACCACTTTGGCAACATGATTGTCAAAGGAGAGATTGCTATCTACTTGGGTCCCCAAATCCCTAATTACTTCTTCCATACTTAATGGATTACCACCTATGTGGTAATTTGTGGGCAGTTTGTTTTTCCCAAAGGGGATGACTATGCACTTTTTGGCATTTAGCTTTAGGCCATGGCTCTGGCACCAGTTATCCGTCTCTGTGAGACCCTTTTGGAGGATGCTTGTGTCAGTTGGCGAGTTGATTATGGCACCCAGTTTGCAGTCATCTGCGAACTTGGTCAGCCATAGTCCTCCCATGTTAGCCTGTACCTCAGAGAAATATATACCGAACAAGAGAGGTCCCAGGACTGAGCCTTGTGGGATGCCACTTGTAACTGGTTTAGAGTCTGACATGGCACCTGCAATTCCTACCATGTGGGTTCTATCCCTGAGCCAGTTTGCAGCCCATCTTGTGACATAGGGGTTAATATTTAAGCTGGTGAGCTTATTTATGATGCCCGAGTGGGGTATTGTTTCAAAGGCTTTTGCGAGGTCCAGGTAGGCTGTGTGGACTACCTTCCCTTCATCTATGGCCTTGGTGACTGTTTCAAAGAAGTCGACCAGGTTCAAGAGGCAAGATCTGCCCTTAACAAAGCCGAATTGGATAGGATCCAGTGTTTGGAGGTTCCCAATGTCTTTGTTTATGAGTTTCATGATGATACGCTCCATAGCTTTGCAGACCAGGCTAGTCAGGCTTATAGGGCGATAGTTTCCGGGGTCCGTTGTGACACCACCTTTGTGGAGTGGGACCACTGTTGCTGTACGCCATTCCTTGGTACATATCCTGTAGTAAGGCTGAGATTGAACAGTGACTTTATGTGAGGGTTCAGTTCTTCTTAGAGTTCGTGTAAGACGCAGCCCAGGACACCGTCCGGTCCCATTGATGCTGTGTTTTTTGCTTTGGAGAGGGCAGCTCTCACCTGTTCATCTGTGATGTCAGGGAGGCTACACTCTGTTGGGATAGACATTTGCTCTTTTAGGGGGGAGAAAGGGGGGGGGGTTTGCACTGAACCTGTCTGCCAGGATGTTGGAAATGTCTGTAGGTTCAGTGTATTTTTTGTCATTTTGAACTAACTCAGAGCATATCTGGGAGTTGCCACCCAGGTTCCTGACATAACTAAAGAAGGCCTTGTGATTATCTTTAACATCTTGTGCAATTTTTCTTTCTAATCTGGCCTTAGATGATTTTATGAGGGATCGTAGTTTCTTGCAAGCACTGATCAGAGATGCCTTCCCTTTTTGGGATTTTGCTCTATCATGTAGTAGCTTCCTCCTTCTGTTGTATAGCTTATTTATGGCTGGGGTCCACCAGACAGGTCTCCTGCCTTTGGAGGAATGAGTCTTGGTTTCATTTGGGATAGCACGATCCATGCATTTCTGTAGGTGTCCATAGAAAGCATCTGCAAAGGATTCTGTGGTTTGGCCATATTTTCCACTGGTCCGGGGGCTTTGAAGGATTCTACCTCGGTTTTGAGAATTGTGAAGTTTGCTTTTGAGAAGTTCTTCACCGTGGTTTCCTTGGCTGGGGGTGGGGACGAGATATGGATGTCCAGTGAGATTAATTTATGGTCAGATCTTACCAATGAGGGGTATACATCTGGTATGGAACATAGAGTTCCCATGTTGATGATGATCAGGTCCAATATGTTTTCCCCTCTTGTGTGAGTGGTGACCAGTTGTTCCATAGCATTTGAGTTTATAAATTCTAGGAACCGTTGGGCAAGGGTGTTGGGGCTTGAGTAGTGTTCCCAGTCTATGTTTGGGTAGTTGAAGTCACCCAATATAATGGTGTTTGGAGAGACCTTCATATTCTCCAGTGTTCTCAGAAAAGCCGAGTGGGGTTCCTGAGTTTGGGAGGGTGGTCTGTAGCAGGCCACAAACTGAAAGGCAGTTTTGCCCACTGTTAGTTGCACATGGATGGTCTCCGATGCTTCATGCAGTGCCACTAACCTGGAGGTGTGGGTATCTTTGATGAATATGGATACTCCCCCTCCTTTTGTGGTTCGGTCCGAGTTTTGGGGCTGAAAAGCATGGTATGAGGTATAACCTGGTAGTGCTGGGGTGCTCTCGGGAGCCTTGAACCAGGTTTCTGTTACTGCACAGATGTCAATATTCTCCATACTGAGGAGACCCTCGAGTGTGTGCATCTTGAGGTTTAGGCTTCTGGCATTGAGCAGCATTACCCTTAGTTTCTTTTTCTTTGTGTTGTCTATGGAGGTGGGTTTGTCTTTTGAGCCTTGCCTTAAAAAGGCACTATGGGGGTGGCGAGAGCCTTAGCCAGTATTTGAAAGCCCAGGGGTGACAAATGCAAGCCGTCCCTAGCGAAGCAATGTGGCTTGTCGAGCATGTCATCCCAGGCTGACAGACACTGGACCCCCTTTGAATGACACCAATACTTTAGCCAATTGTTAAAATTGATAATTTTGTCTTTATACTGCGGCATCATTCTTGGTGAGGGTAAGATGTTACACAAGGTCAGGGTCATACCGGCCTGGGCTACATGATCAGAGAACTCCTCTATGTCTCTTTTCATGTAGTCCATGGAGGTACATCTCAGGTCATTCACACCAGCATGGACAATGACGGAGTCATATTTGTACTTGCTTTGGAGTGACCTCAGTGCTTGTGTTATGTGGAGGTTCCTGGCACCCGACAGGCAGCTTAGAGTGACCTTCTCCTTGTTCAGCCTGGTGAGTGGGACGTCAGTGTGTATGACAATAGAATCACCTATTACAAGTGTATTAGGTGTGTTGTTTAGCCTTAAGGGGTGTGACTGTGTGGCACACTGACTTTGTGAACTATGTGATACATGGGTATTGTTGTGGGGTAGCGGTTGCTTGGATGTCTGCTTTGGAGGTCTCTGCTGCTTGGGCAGATTTTTATTTAGAGCCTCCGAGTATGTTTTTGTGTATTTATGTGTTTGGTTTTCTGTTGAGATAGGTCTATGTGAGACTGGATTTGTGGTGTGTGTGGTTACCTTCTCCTGACTGACTGCGCCAGTATTGGGTTGAGAGAGCTCAGCCTCCAGTTTGGCTATATAGTTGCATCTCTCACATATATTTGAGCTTGTTGGGAGGAGGTGAGGGTAGTCTGTGTACATAAGGCAGTTGTAACATTGCCTCAAGATTCCCAGATTCACCAGCTGGACTGGAGAGTAAACCCAAAACTGACTTTTGGACATGCCAGAATAGTATAAGGAACTACTTTTTGACTGATCAAAAAGGACCACTAGGGAGCCAAGTACTTAAAGGGAGTATAAGAGGGTGCAGTGCTTTAGTTTATTAGTGCTTACTTTGAGATTTAGAACAGTTCTAAGGGAAAAAGTGAAGAGCAGACTTTGTGAAGCCGGGAATAGTTTAAACCCATTTAAGTGGCGCTGCCCGATGCTGTGCTATGTGCAAAATCATGCAAAACCACATAAATGTTGGTTCTAAAGCAGGGAAACTGAAAGAGATAGGAATTGACCCAGAGCGGCCAGTAAGCTACTAGTTTCATACCACTTCATAAAGGTGGAACCTGTACAGATTTTTCTAATTGTGATCAATTGCAATTTTGCCTCTTCTATCCAAAATTCTAGAAAAATATATCAATTCCCAGCTCATAAACTACCTACTATCCTGTAGCCTTCTCCCTAATTCTCAACACGGCGTCTGACCTAACCACAGTACTACTACAGCTCTTTTGAATGTTACAAATACCATTAACCAATTCAAAAACAATAGTCAACAAGTCTCCTCAATATTTCTAGACATGTCAAAGCATTTGAAACCGTTTCCCATCAAATTCTACTAAATGAGCATCTATCTTTTAAACTAAGCAATTCTGCCTATACATGCTTCCACAACTACTTAACAGACTGAAAACAAGCTGTAAAATGGCAAAGTAAAATCTCCTCACTGTTATCTGTCACATTAGGAGTACCACAGGGCTCTACCCTTGGTCCACTCCTATTCAGTGTCTTTACCAACAAGCTGTATACTGCTACCAGCCCTCACACAAGCATACAATATGCAGATGACTCCACACTACACAGCCTCCTCACTCTCTAAAGTAAAATAAATAGCCCAGCTCTCACTCACAGCAGTAAAATGATGGCGCTCAGACTCCCAGTTAATTTTAAATAAAAAAAAAACTAAATTCATGATTTTCTCTAATAACAAATCCCAAGACCTACAATCCCCATTCCAAATATACTCCTCTGATAATACTAAGCTAGAACCTGAATCACCCACTAAGCTACTTGATGTCACAATAGATAAAAGCATGACATTTGACAAGTCTTTAGCTTTAACCAGAAAAAGTTCACATTAAACTACACTCCCTATACAGAATTAAATAATACGTCACTGACTCTACAAGACAATCTATTTCCATGACTCACTTACTCTCCACCCTTCTCTATGCCTCTGACATTTTCACCACCTTGACAAAACTGACCTATCAAAGCTAGAAGCCTGCTATAGTTTCATAGTTTCATAGTATAGTACTAGGCTATCTGCCCTAGGGCATTTATAAGCCTAGCCAAAGTGTATGTGGCTTTTGCCACCCCAAGTGATGATACAAAAGTGTACAATTTAAATTAAATTTAGTTTACTGTGCCTCTATCTAGCAATGACACAGAGATGACCCCCGGGGTAAACCTATGATCACCCAACCATTTGTCCAGATTTCTCTTGAAGAGAGTCAGTGAGGGGCTCTGCCTAACATGGACAGGTATCCTATTCCAGAGTGTGGGAAGCCTCTGGGTTATGAATCTGTCCCTCCAGCATGTCCTATTCATATTTGTGCTGAGGTTTAGATCTTTAGCTCTCGTGGCTCTGATGGATTTGGATTTTTTGAGGTGGACCATGTCCATTAATTCTGAATTGGACATGGCCTTGTACATAAGGCACAGATCACCTCTGAGCAGGCGGTATGCTACTGAATAGAGCTGGAGCTTTTTCAGTCTGGCAGCATATGACATATGCTGGAGACCCTTGATCCTCTTGGTAAGGTACTTTTGGGGTCTCTCCAGCTGCTGCAGGTGCCGGGTGAGGTACATACCAAATGGGGCATTGCACTCAATCATAGGTCTGATAAGGGAGGAATATAAGGGTACAAAGACATCCTTTGATCTGGATGTGAATCCCTTCATGATAAGGTGGGCAAGGTAGAAGGTCTTTCTAACCACTTTGGCGATGTGGGTGTCAAATGAGAGGTCACTGTCAACTTGGGTCCCCAGGTGTTTGATTACTTTTTCCGTACTTAATGGATTACTACCTATGTGGTAATTTGTGGGTACTTTGTTTTTTCCAAAGGGGATGACTATACATTTTTTGGCATTTAGTTTAAGGCCATGACTCTGGCACCAGTCATCTGTTTCTGTGAGGCCCTTCTGGAGGATGCATGTGTCAGCTGGTGTGTCGACTATGGCACCTAGTTTGCAGTCGTCTGCGAACTTTGTCAGCCACAACCCCCCCTATGTTTGCCAGCACATCTGAGAAATAAATGCCGAACAAGAGGGGTCCCAAGACAGAGCCCTGTGGGACTCCACTTGTGACTGGCTTAGAGTCTGACATAGCTCCAGCTATTCTGACTTTGTGGGTTCTGTCCTTTAGCCAGTTTGCAACCCATCTTGTGACAAACAGGTTTACATTTAAGCTGTTGAGCTTGTCTATGATGCCTGAGTGGGGTATTGTGTTGAAGGCTTTTGCCAGATCCAGGTAGGCTGTATGAACTGCTTTGCCTTCATCGATGGCTCTAGTGACTGTTTCAAAAAAGTCCACCAGGTTTAAAAGACAGGATCTGCCTTTTACAAAGCCGAACTGGGTAGGGTCAGTTGTCTGTAGGTCCCCGATGTCTTTGTTTATTTTCATAATGATCCTTTCCATAGCTTTGCAGACCAGGCTGGTCAAGCTTATGGGGCGGTCATTTCCAGGGTCTGTAGAGGTGCCACCTTTGTGGAGTGGGACCACTGTAGCTGTACGCCAGTGTTCAGGGATGTATCCTGTAGCAAGGCTAAGATTAAACAGCGTTCTTATGTGCGGGTTTATCTCCTCTAGGAGTTCACGTAGCATGCAACCCGAGACACCGTCAGGTCCCATGGATGCTGTATTTTTAGCTTTGCTGAGGGCAGCTCTCACCTGGACATCTGAGATTTCAGGGAGGTTGCATTCATCTGAGATATTTATTTCGTCTTTTGGGGGAGAGGGAGGGGAGAAATTTTCACTGAACCTGTCTGCCAGTATGTTGGCAATATCTGTGGGTTCAGTGTATTTTTTGTCATTTTGGACTAATTCTGCGCATATCTGAGGGTTTCCGCCCAGGTTTCTAACATAACTGAAGAAGGCCTTGTGACTATAATAAGATTGCCAAATTTGCCAGTAACTTCCCATGTAGATCCCATCACTGTACTGCCTTACACCAATTAAAACTGGCTTGAGTTCCCCAATCTCCTAACATACACTCAACTAACAATGGCCCATGGTATAGTATACTGACCAGAAAAATGTCCAGCACTCTGCAACCTACTTCATCCACAAACTAACAAAAAATAACTGAGATCTTCTGACAAATTTCTATTACAAATCACAAAAGCTAATAACTACTGTGGAGATACTCTGTACTCTAATCAAATCTCCAGAACTTGGGACTCAACCTCCCAGAACACTGTAACCATCTCACATCATACTCAAGATGCACCTGTCTAACTCCCAGCGAAGTGATGTCGCACGCTGCAAGACATTTCCCCTGTATATAGTCACTAAGCAAAAATACTTGAAGGAAATCTTATCAATAAATAATGAACCAGCAGAATGTATGCTCATGTACCTTAGCATATACTGGAGTGATTCTTCTGAATAACTTGTGGTTTATTAAATGTGCAACAAATGTACAAACTTTCTTAACATTTTTTTATTCTTTTATTTAACAAGTGAATGAGTTATTTATATATGTTTTGCTGTGAACATTGCATACTTCTCAACCTCTTAGCACAAGAAATCTGGACAAAGCCTACTATAATGGGAGGACAAAGGCCCAAAAATAGGGACAAATTTTAAATGTTGCTCCTATAAACTTAGAAAGTTGATAGAATAACAGGATTTGTGTTAGCATGCACTTCCTTAAGGATAAAAAGCCTGAAACTCAGATTTATGTCATTATTTAGTTACTTCAATCCTCAGTAATTTGCCCCAAAAACACTAATTTTATGAAGAAAACACCAAAAATAAGAGGCATAAATCTGGACATTCTGTGAAAATCAGGAGAGTTGAGAGGTATGGAACATTGTTGTGTTTTTTATAACTTCTGAGTCTTTCCCCCGGGGCTTCCACTGGAAATGGGCAACTGCCCAGTCAGACTATCCCAGTAAACAAATATCAAATAAATAGATAGATAGATAGATAGATAGATAGATAGATAGATAGATAGATAGATAGATAGATAGATAGATAAACAGATAGATAAATAATGTATTCTAAGCAGAATCCTAGTTTTGGCAATTGAACCATATAAATTCTCAATAAAGCGAGTCAAGATCCTTGAGAAAATCATTTGTCATAGCAACGACATCTGCATTCATAACTGTACAACTGGTTTGCATATAAACCCAAAACATTACAAGATCTGGGCTTCTCTCCCCTTCATTTCACAAACCCTTGATGATTGTCCTCATCTAGTCTGGGTAGTACCTTTCCTAGCAAACTCATTAATATCATTGCAAAAACTTTGAAGTCTGTCTGTAGCAAGGAGATTGGGCACTAATTGGATGGGTATGTTGCATGTTTCTGTGGATTAAGGATCATAATAGCCCATGCTTGAAGCAACTTATCCGGAAATTTCTGATTTTCATAGCATTTTTATACAGACTCACCAAGGGATCAATTAGCTCCATTTTGAAAATCGTATAGAATTCTGCCGAAAACCTGTCTTGTCCTGGGCTTCCCAGCTGCTATTGAATCTGCAACCCATAAAACCTCCTCTCATTCAATAGGTTTACTCAGGTGTTCTTTCTCCTGTGAAGATAACTGCAGAATTGTGACTGCAGCAAATATTTCGGTACTTATGTATTATCGCAACCACATTTCAACGGTTGCAAAAAGCACATACCTGTAGACAAACGAGTGCCTGAAACCCTTTAAACTGCTGATCATAGTCCTTACTACTGGCCAAAATGTTTACATTACTTTCAGGGACAGGAACAGTTTAAGAAATCCTGTACCTGTTTTGCATGCCTTACAAATTCACACTTGAGTTATCATGGCTGGTCTCATACTGTCTGTTGGAATCTTTTTATAGAGTAGAAGGAGTTGTTCACAGAAGGAAAACACAGAAATGGAAAGTTTGCTTCGGGTACACTTTTTATTTGTAACCAAGGTTTTTGATCAATGTTTAATGAACCATTGCATGCTTAATGATTTCACACCATGAAGGTAAATTATGGGAAAGAGTACTAGAAGCTAGGTTAAGAAGGGAGGTGATAATTAGTGATCAGCAGTATGGTTTAATGCCAGGAAAGAGCACTACAGATGCAATATTTGCTCTGAGAGTGTTGTTGGAGAAATACAGAGAAGGTCAGAAGGAGTTGCATTGTGTCTTTGTGGACTTAGAGAAAGCATATGGCAGGGTGCCTAGAGAGGAGTTGTGGTATTGTATGAGGAAGTCGGGAGTGGCAGAGAAGTATATAAATGTGGTACAGGATATGTACAAGGGTAGTGTGACATTATTGAGGACTGTGGTGGGAGTGACAGATACATTTAAGGTGGAGGTGGGATTACATCAAAGATCAGCTCTGAGCCCTTTCTTATTTGCAGTGGTGATGGACAGGTTGACAGATGAGATTAGACAGGAGGCCCCATGGACTATGATGTTTGCAGATGACATTGTGATATGTAGTGAGAGTAGGGACCAGGTTGAGGAGACCCTGGAGAAGTGGAGATATGCTTTAGAGAGGAGAGGAATGAAGGTCAGCATGGCTAAAACAGAATATATGTGTGTAAATGTGATGGAGGGGTGAGGAATGGTGAGGATGCAGGGAGTAGAGTTGGTAAAGGTGGATGAGTTTAAGTACTTGGGATCAACAGTTCAGAGTAATGGTGAGTGTGGAAGAGAGGTGAAGAAGAGAGTACAGGCAGGGTGGAATGGGTGGAGAAGAGTGTCAGGAGAGATTTGTGACAGACGGGTACCAATAAGAGTGAAAGGGAAGGTCTACAAGAGGGTAGTGAGACCAGCTATGTTATATGGGTTGGAGACGGTAGCATTGACAAAAAGGCAGATGTCAGAGCTGGATGTGGCGGAGTTAAAGATGTGAAGATTTGCACTGGGTGTGACTAGGATGGACAGGATTAGGAATCAGTATATTAGAGGGTCAGCCCAGGTTGGACAGTTTGGAAACAAAGCAAGAGAGGCGAGATTGTGTTGGTTTGGACATGTGCTGAAGAGGGATGCTGGGTATATTGGGAAAAGGATGCTAAGGATGGAGCTGCCAGGTAAGAGGAAAAGAGGACGGCCTAAGATAAGGTTTATGGATGTGGTGAGAGAGGACATGCAGGCGGTTGGTGTGAAAGAGCATGATGCAGAGGACAGGAAGAAATGGAAACAAATGATCTGCTGCGGCGACCCCTAACAAGAAAAGCTGAAAGAAGATGATGATGACCATGAAGGTGGATGATGTTGACAGCTGATTCCGTTCTCTTTTTTAATAGGGAAAGTTGGGAGTACTGATGTTTTTGGTGGTATTGTAGTTTTTCAGTTCATGTACTTAAACTGAATTTCATTTACAATGCTGCTATTTCATATGTAATTTAAGGTAAAGATTGCATTCTGTAAGAGTAGGAAAACTGAAGATTAGCAGGTGGTGTACACTGGAAGATAACAGATTTTGACAACAGTGTGAAGATGAGAAGAGGCCAGAGTTTGGAATTACTATTGTAAACGTACTAAATAATTACGGCAGAGACTTACTGTAATGTATTTTATTGGGAGTGTTACATGGTATGTCCCTGACTAACATGCCTTTGCTGAGGGGTTCTGCTCAGGAATGCAGGAATTGAGATGCAGTGCAGCACTGTGCAGGTGGTGGAACGAGTGAAACACACCCCAGAGGAGCCAGAAATTTGACCCTTGTTCCTCTTCAGGCCTCAATCCCAAAGTCACACACTATTAATTACTTGCTTAACACACCCCTTTGAAGGTTAAGAAACACATTTTTGCATAAACGCTTCCATTTCTGAAAGTTTGGAAATGTGGTTGCGATAATATGTAAGTACCAATATTTCTTGTAAATCTATTTGAGTTGGCCCATCCTTTATTTGTGCAGTGGTACAATAAAGCCTTAACAATATCCCGGGGATCTGTAACCAGTCTACCGTCCTGATCTTTAAGTACTGTGACAGCCATTTCTCACTGTCTGACTTTACTTTTAAGTTCAACTAATTTAAATGAGGTGAGCCCCTTGGCCTGGGTGAGCCCTTTTGCCCATTAAAACTGCTTAGCGCACTTGATTTGTATTATACTATATAAAACTTTTCTGAAGTGTTTTTAGCTGTTGTAATTCCAACCACTGTTGACCCTTTCTCTTTCTGCTTTGCTTAACCTCAGCCTCTTCTTTTAATGCAGTTTAGCCTTTCTTGCTTTACTGCTTTGTTCTTTTTTTCTGACTTACAGTGTATTGTTTAATCAATCTCATTCTATATCATTTAAAAATTATCCATGGCTATCTTGCAGCATACACTTTGTTCTGCCCTTCCTAAAACTTCTTAATGTTATCCCCTAATCCAGTTCAGGAATTCTTTGGCTTTGAATAATAAGGGCTCCATCTGTCATTAGTACCCAGCCTTATGTTGGCCCCTTAAGGCTAATGTAATATGTAGCACCACATGATCAGACAGACCATGTGACTGTATATAGTCACATGTTTGATGTCTGCCATACTTCCCTATTTATTAACTGCATGTCAAATCTACTTGTGACCCTTTCAGATCCTATATGTGTGTAACCATTAATTAATAGATTAAGTTCTCTCCATATATATAATGTCTAAATCAAAGAGCACAACAGTTAGTTCTTTCCTCACCTTAGGCAGCCGTCCCTGCCCTGTTGGCAGTTTATCTATCTGAGAGATCTATTGCTACATTAAAATCTCCTCCCAATAAAATCATAGTATGTTAGACAACATTAGTGTACTCTGCCTGGTGAAATTGTTTAAGTGGATTAGTTTCATCCTCTGTCGACATGTACATGTGGCCCGATAGAAGCTTCTATCTGCAAATGTTGATGGACATATTATCCATCACTGCTGTTCATGAATTTGTTTTTCTACTCTCATAGCCGGTTTTAGGCACCAACCACAGCAAGTTATCTTATCCTGATATTCTGTCATATCTGTAAAACCAACAAAAGCTAGTGCAGCAGTCTTGCATACTTAATAAACTATGAGGGTAATAACTCTTATTTATATCTCCCTTAAAATTCAAAGATATTTCTGGTTGTAGTAACGGTGTTTTGTCATGTAACAGGCATCAGAATGCCATTAAATATTTTACTACTGACATAGTGCTCCTGGCTTAGTTAAACCCTGCTTTTGGACATTTTCTCCACTAAAACTAACTACATAGCCAGCTTTTAGTCCCTGCAAAACCATGGCTGCAGGGGGCCCCTTAATCACCTTTGTCTGTGTGGGGGCCCCACAAAAGCTGCTGCTGACTGGGGAAAAATGAGGAATGAAAAATGCGTTCATTTCCTAATTATGCTCTTTAACATGAACAGGGCTGTGATATGACCCTGTTAGGATGAAGCTGATAATGAACATGAACAATATAAGCACTAGAGGGATCAGCAGCCCAGAGTGACTTACCTCAGTGCAAACTTTGGATTTTAAGAAGAGCTGATGCTTCCAATTATCAGGGATAGTTTCTCTTTCAGGTAGTTTTATAACTAATACCAGAACACCAGATACTATAATTCAATTTCTTTGCTTAAGAATTCAGTACAATCCCAAAAATAATAGAATAAATGCTCAGAATCATAAATATGTTTAAATATTTCTCTAATTCACTTAAAAAGTTACTAGAATAACATATTTTGCATCCACATCTATTTTTGGACAATAAATATAAAACTCAGATGTCTGGATTAATTGACTGTAATCCTGAATGATTTACCAGCAAATCAGACTTTTAACGAAGGATAAAGCAAAAATATGAACAAAATCAGGGAAGGTCTGTGAAAGTAGGGGCAGTGACAGGTATGCATTACTCCTCAATGGGATAATTCTTACTGTTTCTGCTGTTTGACGACTGCAAAACAGCAGCGACTAATCTGGTGTGGCAGTACCAATGTTGCACAAGGCATTGTTGTTTGCTGAAATAAGTACATAACTAGTACTGCTGTGGCTTATAAAACATCACTGATTTTTATCTGTGCATGCACCCAATAATGCCAGGGCACATACATTATTCTTCTGTGTATCAGTAAAAAATGTACCTAACAAATAATTATATTTCAGTAAAACATAACATATATCACAGAACATTCAGACACTTACGTATTCTTGGAGTCTGGTTGCCCCCACTCACCAGTCTGTCTAAATGGATAATGGGGACTCCCTTTATCATCCTTGACTCTGTGGGGGCCACCACCAAAGCTGTTTCTTGTTGGAGAAAAATGTATCAATTGTCTGAATACGCTGTTTAACCTGAATGGTGCTGAGATATGACCCTTTTAGGATAAAGTCAATAATAGCCTCTGTTTACAACCACACCCATTCAAAAACCAGCCCTGCTCAAATGTGTATGTATACATAAAGCTGCTATGGGTTATGAAGGGCTAGAGATTGTCTGGATATTACATCTTTAATTTTCATCACAGTCAAACCTTAGAGGAGCGCACATGAAGTCATTATAGCTTGTGTTTGAGCTGAGAGCAGTGTTTCTCACAGACCTCAGAGGTGTACAAAGAAGGTTACTATAGCTTGTGTAAGAGAGGTGTACTGTCTAGGAGTAACAAATTTGAATATTACTGAAATCATTCTCAGAATCATGTACTAGGCACATATACATGTGGCTACCTGGGGTGAAGAACATGCTATGCTATGTATATGTATATCATCAGTCACTTGAAATATATGACAAAGGCAATTTAAATCTCTGCTTTCATCCCAGTCTAACACCAGAGGGATGCATAGGCAGTGACTTGTCTTTTTAGAGGGTTAGGAGGTAGGCAGTATTTCCAGATAAGACTTAAATATTCTCACAACTACTGGCTTGTTAGTTTACAATTTTGTCAGCTTTGAAAATTAAGCCTTGGGCACAAATTATGCCTTGAAAGAAAAAAAATAAGACTGAAATTCTTTTTTTCTTCATAATTTTTATTTAGGCAACCATTGGAGTAAAATGTTGAGAAAATGCTCTGAAATGCATCCCAGACCATCTGTAAACCTGTGGCTTCTTGGGCCCTGACTTGAGTTATTTCCTAAATGGTTATTACTGTGCTGTCTTGTTCAGGAAAGGTGTGTTGAAGGATGCAAGGAAAACTAAAGCTGAACAAAAACAGTGAATTTCTTTCCTTAATCATAATTTCTGTTCAAGCTATTATTGGATGAAAAGGTTGTGTAAAATGCACTTCAGAGCATATAGAAAGTTATAAAAGCTTAGAGTAAGGCAAAATGATGGTATGGGGAGCCCAAAAGGAGAAGGACTCAGAGGAGAGGACTGGAGTGTGTGTGTGTGTGTGTGTGTGTGTGTGTGTGTGTGTGTGTGTGTGTGTGTGTGTGTGTGTGTGTTGAAATATAGGTCCAGTCATCATTTCACTTCTTGCAATGTATCACTGCTGCATCTAAGTGCCAGTAACTCTAACTGCCGCTTTGTTAGACAGCTCAACATAGTGATAGTGTGATACACAGGCCTGTTGTAATGTAAAAGCTTGTAGCTGCAAGTCTGTCTGTGGATACTACTCCTAAAAGGTTGCTTAGGATGGATGGCATTGTTAGGATGATACTTATACTGTGACATTTGCTGGGGCCCTGTCTACTCTTCAGTCCAGAGACTTCTTTGAAAGGATAGTCACTCCCCTTTTGTTTGTGATGGTGCAGGAAACATAATAACTGTTTGGCCCTCTGTCAAAAAGTTTGCCAACCACCACTTGTTTAATTTTTGTCTCTTGAAATATTGCAAGGTGAGGATTTAACCTGCGGAATGCCTGTTCTGCTACCTTAGATTTCCAGGGGATAAACATTCATTTCACATTCTAACGTATCCCTTCTGTCTTCATTTCTTACATTGCATTACCTTGACACCTGTTTGGTAGCTTCACATTCTGATGTCCTCCCTGTTCCACTTTCCAGACATACTCATCCAGCTCCACTGCTTTTAAAACTTTGACTAATTTT
The DNA here is from genome assembly GCF_019279795.1 of Protopterus annectens. Lineage (NCBI taxonomy): Eukaryota > Metazoa > Chordata > Ceratodontiformes > Protopteridae > Protopterus > Protopterus annectens. The sequence goes on from NC_056745.1 coordinate 26,189,538, forward strand.
GTGGGATAAGTACAATTGGAGTAGATAATATCAATATTAAATTACTAAACCAAGTCACTATCCCTGTCTAGTCGGGTATATATTAATAACGCATTTCATAACTTACTTATACAACTCTTACGGGACATGATCTAATGCACACTAACTCCCCAGACAAAATATCCCTCCCTCAGTTATATACTGGCCCAGATTAAACTCCAGCATATATCCTGTTGCACTGCTTCACTAAGTGTAACTTTTTGAATTATCAGACTCAGGTAATACTTGAACTACATGCACATTTATTTATTTTATTGTATTTATTTATTGCACATTTATTGACCGGGATAGTCCGACTGGATATATGTCCAGCCTTCCTAGATTCTTTGCGTACTTACATAGACATAATCATGGTCTTTTGGCAAACATTGTTCCCTTTAAAATGCATTATGACATCCAGTACTTAGCTTGACCAAAACTACATTTCAGTCAGGTCCATTTCCTTTCAATGGAGTATCACCCCTGTCTTGTTTTATCCTGCTGTGTTTCTGCAGCTGTAAAAGCCATCCTGTCTAGCTGTTCCTTTGTAGAGTCCATTTCCAGTGGTACAAACCTTTTTTTTGATAGGAAGATCAGAATGGAAAAGATTTGTACGTGTAGTCGTATGCTCTGTTCCTAGCTATGGCAACATGTTCCTCTTTCCTCACTTCTGTGTCAGGGATTTATTAGGAGAAGTGTTTAATAATCTGTCCTTCTTTTAGGTTGCATTTATACCAGTGAACTGGTTTGACAGTCTCAGCGTATGAAAGTATTGATGCTGCTTGTTGCTGTTGGAAATAACATTCCACCTTCTGTGCCCCTGAAATGTACCCTGCACACTGCCCTTTGTAAGAACCAATGTGGCTGGGTACTGAAGCTGTACTCAATAGCCATTTTCTCTCCCTTTCCTCAGATATGGGGCCAAAGATTGTTGCTTGAAGTAACGTGGCACTTTAGTCTGGGGTGACTTTGACCATATGACCAGATAATTAGAAATTATTGCCAAGTGACCTAGCCATCTGCAGAATCCTTTCTTGATCATAATAGTCCAGAAATTTGACAATAAAATGTCTTGGATTATTACCTTGTATTCTGTGTGCCCTCTCAATAACATGTAGAGTTTTCATATCTAACACTTTCCCCAACTCTTTCTTGGTAGTTTGCATTGGATCTATATTTTCTGGGAGCCCTATCATTTGAACATTATTTCTGTGGGGTCATTTCCTGAGGTCTTCTATCTTATTTTCTAACTGCACAACTTGTGCATGGAGATTCTGGATACATTGGCTTATCTCCCTGTCACTTCTTATAGGTTCATAGGTTCATAGGATGATAATAGGCTATTGGCCAGGAGGCCCTTATAAGCCTAGCCAAAAATTTTGCCCATATTCCCTCAAAGTCAGCACCTGTTTCCCCTTTCCAGCAGGGATACAGGTGGGATCCCAGGGATACATTTTCTGTTTACCATCCAGTCGTCCAAGTTCCTCTTAAAGAGGCCTAGAGAGGTGCTCTGCTTGACATGGAGAGGGAGTCTATTCCACAGATGGGGGAGTCTTTGGGACACAAATCTATCCCACCAACAAGTTCTATTAATGTCACAGACCAGGTTTAGGCCTTGTGTGCGGGTTGCATGAGTGGAGTTTGTCTTACAGATATGCAGCAACTCCATCAAGGCTGTGTCTGAAATAGCCTTGTATGCCATACACAGGTCACCGCTGAGCAGTCTGTATGAGACTGAGTAGAGGGTCAGGGCTTTTAGCCTATCTGTATAGGACAGGTATTTGAGACTCTGGATTATCCTGGTCTGGAACCTCTGTGGTCTCTCCAACTGCTGCATGTGCTTGGCAAGTTACATGTTGAAGGGGTCATTGTACTCAATAATGGGTCTAAGGGAGGAGTACAGGGATGTTATGACCTCCTTGTTCCTGGCTGAAATACCCATATTTATGAGGTGGGCCATGTAGAAAGCCTTCCATACAATAGAGGCAACATGGTGGTCAAAAGTCAGGTTGATAGCAACCTGGGTGCCCAAGTCCCTTATGACTGATTGTATGCTTAGTACGTTGCTATTAATGTGATAATGAGTGGGGATGACATTTTCCTCAAAGGGGATAATGATGCATTTCTTGGCATTCAGTCTGAGGCCATGCTTCTGGCACCAGTCATTCGTTTGGGTTAGGCTATCTTGGAGGATGTTCACAGCACTAGGGGAATTTAAGACAGCACCCAGCTTGCAGTCATCTGCAAACTTGGCCAGCCACAGACCACTGATTTTGGCTTGCACCTCAAAAAAGTATATCCCAAACAGTAGAGGCTCCAAGACTGAGCCTTGGGGTACACTGCTTGTTACGGGTCTACTACTAGAGGTGGCTTCCCCTACTATGACTGAGTGGGTTCTATCAGTGAGCCAGTTAGCTACCCATCTGGTAACATATGGGTTGATGCCTAGCTGAGAGAGTTTATCTACTATGCCCGAGTGGGGAATAGTGTGAAAGACTTTGGCTAGGTCAAGGTAGGTGGTGTGCACTGTCTTCCCCTTGTCCATGGCTTTGGTGACTGTTTCAAAGAAATTGACCACATTTAACAAGTATGATCTCCCTTTGACAAAACCAAACTGTGTGGGGTCAAGTGTTTGGCGTTTGCCAATGTCCTTGTTTATAAGATCCATGATAATGCATTCCATGGCCTTGCAGATCAGGCTAGTTAGGTTGATGGGCCTACAATTGGCTGGGTCAGTGGATGCTCCACCTTTGTGTAGAGGGATGACAGTGGCTGTCCTTGCAGCTGGGATGAAGCTGGGGCTCAGGCTTTGGTTGAATAGAGTGTCAAATGGTGCTAACAGCTCATACCTGATTTCATGTAGGATAGAGCCAGGGATGGTATTGGGTCCCATGGAGACTGTATTTTTTGCCTTTGAGAGGGCATTAAGGACCTGCTCCCTGGTGATGAGGGGAGGGGGGTATGTGCTGGGGCTGTCCTGGTTTACTGATTGGGGGACAGGGAGTGAAGTTTTCACTGAACCTGTCTGCCAGAAGGTTGGCTATATATATCATGCTTGTGTATGTGGTGTTATTGACCAACAATTCAGAGCAGATTTGGGTGTTGCCTTTGAAATTGCAGGCATATGTGAAGAAGACCTTGTGATTGTCCTTTGTGGATGTGGCCAATTTGGACTCAAAGTTAGCCTTAGAGGATTTCACCAGTGACCTTATTTGCTTGTTCAGACAAAGGAGAGATTGCTCCCAACTTGGCACCTGCTCTTTCTTGGGCCCGGACAGTGATTTTTTTTCCTTCTGTTATAAAGTTTGTTTATTGCTGCTTTCCACCAGATAGGTCTACTCTTCCTTGAGGAAGATGATTTGGTCCTGTCAGGTATTGCTGAATCCATACAGCTATGTAGGTGCTCATATAGTTTTTTGGTTTAGGCTTAGACATTAGTGGCAGTTCCAACTGAAGGGATGGTGGCTGTGAAGCTGCTTATGCTTCTCTTGCTGGTAATCTAGTTACAGCTTTTGTACCTGCATAGTGGCTTGAATGGTCCATAAATGTAGGTCATAGTTGGAGGTAATATTCTTTATTTGCTGTGTATCTACACAGCGTCTTTCACTATATTAGACAGGGCTTCTATTGATAATCTTAGCACCCATAGTTCTTCAGAAATTGCTAATGATTCCAGCCATACCTCTCAAATGTCCAGATATTAGCAGAATGTCAGATTTATGCCTCATAGTTTTGGTCTTTTCCTCATAATTTTTTTGGTTTTCTGGCAAATCATTAAGGACTGAAGTCAGATAATAATGGTAGAGATTTGAATTTCAGACTCCACACCCTTCAGAAAATTCATGGTAATGCAAAATATATTACTTTTTCAACTTTCTAAGTTTATAAGAGCAATATTTAAAATTTGTCCCTGTTTTTGGGCCTTAGTTCCTCTGTTATTTATGCCTTTGTTCAAATTTCTTGTGCTAAGAGGTTCAGAGGTATGATTCCAGTGTAATAATGGTTTCTTTCCTTCCGTGATATAGTGGTCAGCCATAATGCCTTTTTTTGCAGTTTTGGACTCAACAATTCTCTCAATTAATCCTGTTTATATAAATATTTTTAATATTTTTAAATATTTTTAAATATGATTATTTACTTATATATACATGTAATATTTATGATTGTTTAGTTCTAACATAATTATATATGCATGTACAGATTAATATTATAGGTAATGCGTTTGTAGTTGACTTTGTTTTATGATTAGTTAAAACACCTGATAGAGATGTTAGCCTATCAGTATTGGTAGTCGTGAACTTGTGACCAGGAGTGACTAGTATATATTACAGTGGTGTGTTAATTGTTTTTATCTGAAGACGTCCCACAATTGCGTGGGATGAAAAGCGCTTTATTTAATAAACCTTTTATTATTTTATATTGTCATTACATGTGTGGTGGTCTAGACTCAGCCTTCAGCCTTTTTGTGTTGTTTTTTCCACATTTGGTCAAGTAACTTAACAAACTCTACTTGTGGCTATCTATAAAATATTGCTGTGGGATCAAAACTACCGTAGCTTATTCCCTTGGCAGGGAAGTCAGCAAGGATTATTCATCTAACTCTATGCACTTACTCAAGTTTGCCCCAGGAAAAACAAATTATTACAAACAGAGATAAAAGTATCATGAAAAAATATAAAATTTATTTTGCCTAAAAGAGTAGTTAAGTAAGGTGGTCTGTATCCATCCAGAAAAGAATTCCCCCAGGTGGGAAAACTTTGCAAGATATAGGAGATGGTGATTTCCATAAAATGATGGGCCAACTCACACAATTGGTGACTTTCTAACTCAGCAACACCAAGCTCTGAGATCAGCTCTGAGATTGAATATCTCTATGGCCACTATTCCTGGTAACCAGCAAGTGATGCAAAATGAACAAATAACAGAGTGAGTGGAAGCCTCGGCAAGCATGTTTACAGAGAAAGGTGGTTTAGCAGCACTTGGACTCAATAATCCTGTTCCTTCTAGTCTTGAGTATATTCTTAACATTTTTTGTGAAGAGAAGGTATAGTTGGAGCCAGGTATGAGTGGAATGAACTTGGCATTATCAAAGGAATGTAGACAACTGAGACAAGGTGACTTTATTAATTTTTCCAAGTCTGGGAAGGGGAGTTATGGTGGCAATATGAGCTCTACCTCACCAGTCTCAATGATCTGTCCATGTAAACAGTCCTCAGATGAAAAAGAGGTTGGTTGTCTCATGTTTTTTCTTTTTCATCTGAGGACTGTTTACATAGACAGATCACTGAGACTGATACATATGGTACATATAGTAACAATGTCAACAAGTTTTATGAACTTATGTTTAAATACAAAAGTTTAACTTTAGACAATTGCCACCTTAAAGAGTGTATTAAGAGAAATATTATCCCTAAGGGACTTAGGGTTTACAAATACCCTAACAATGTGCCTGATGGGTCGGAATTTCACAAAGAGCTGATGTTTTGACACATGTGAGTTTGAAATTATGAGGGCTATTAACAGGAAAAATGAAAGGGATATGGTAATGTTAATGCAACAGATAGAGATAGCCAAGACTATTATTGTTAATGATTTGATGCACACTGTGGGATATGAAAGGAAGAAGAATGATGAGCTTTGATCTAAGCGTGATGAAAATCTTGTTTTTTTACTTAAAAGAAAGTGCCAGAAATTGGAGAGGAACATTAAAGAGTACTGGGAAAACCATAGTTACCCAAAACCTAGGTTTGTTTAAGGACAACAAGGATGTGGCTACTCCCATTACCTATGCAGCAGAGGTCAGTATGATAGGCAGAGTGAACAGCTAGGTTAACACAGGAAGGAAACTATCTTTGATAGTGTTAATTCTTTGGGTGTGAATGATCCTTTAGAATTTCTGGAATTACAGAGACTGGAGAGGCCTTGGGACAAAAAGTATACATACTACCACAGGAGGAGGGTTGACAAGGAGAGGAGCAAATTTCATGGAATTTCACAGAACGATTTTATAAGGACCGACAATGAAGGTATAATATAGGATGGTTGTAAAGTAACATTTAAAGAGTTCACTATTTTTAATTATAGTAATTTAGAAATTAACAGGACATTCTGTAATGTATTTATTAAGGGCCTAAAATGTATCCCTAGTAATAAAAATGACACTAGTATGATCTTGATTGACTTGAAATTATTTGTTAGTAAAAAGAATTTGGAACTTATATTTTCATCTGGGCCAGGTAAGATTTAGACTTCTGAGGAAGTATTTTAATCCACTGTTGCACCCACAATTGAAGAATTTTGAAGCAATTGTGGAAAAAGAACTCAGAGAGAGATGATTAAGGGCTGCAAGTTTTTTTTTCCAATGTCGCCTTGGAAGAAAGGTTGTTACTGGAAGAATTAATTAAGGTATTCAATATCCTGAATGATGAAGAAAAGTATTCTGGGATAGCCCAGGAATGGGATTAACATGACCTATTATAAAATTGATTTTAAGCTTAAAAGTTCTTGCATAAAGGGATTATTGAAGCTGATACTTTTATTTTTTTATGGATAGGAAAGCCTTTAATCCCCTTGATATTTTGGATCCCAAAAATTCAAAAGAATGCCGTAGATTCCCCCTTAGGCCCATTGTAGCAGGTATTGGTTCTAAGACCTTCCCACAGGCTAAATTCCTTTACCTCAAACTTCAGAAGGTATGGAGCTAAGAGAAAGGGATTTTGAAGGACTCCTGTGATTTTTTAAGATATGTTAAGCCTTATTTATTTAGGGAGGAGTTAACATTTGTTACTAATGATGTTGATGACCTTTTCACAGTTATACCCCCCAATATTGGCTGTCAATGGTTTGAAGAAGCTTTAAATGAAAGGTGCAGGTTCAGTTGTGAAGAGGTTTGTTACCTTGATGGATATGGTGTTAGAAAATAATTTCATGTACTTCAGAGGGGAATCTTTTTAGACAGGAAAGTGGAGTGTCTATGGGGGCTTGTTGTGCACCTACGTTTGCCAACATCATATTATTTGTCTGGAAGTATAAACATGTTTTCAATTCTTGTTATTCCAAGTATTTGAATTTATACAAGTGCTACCTTGACAACATTTGCATTTTCTGGGTGGGCCCAGAAGATAAATTTATGGAATTTTTAGAACACATTAAGACTACTGTAGATCATAGTGTATGTGTTGTATATTTAAAGCCACTGTAGTTAATGGGCATGTTCATATAAGTGCCGAGCACGTGCAAGTAGGGTGCCATTTTGTGTAAACAGTCGGAGTGAAAGCATATATGTGTGTAGCAGTCAATCAGTTAGCTAGTTTGTTTAAGTTTTATGTTCCAGTCATCCATCCTGATGTGTTTGTGTATAATAAACATCTTAAACGAACAGCCAAGCCTTATTGTCTTATTTGAATACACAAGACAAGTGACATGGTGTCAGAAATGGTATCCAAAGTCAAAACAATGAGGCGTGCAATCAATAATGGAGAGATATATAGGAGAGGCTCAAACAACTCACAAACCACTCGTGAACAGGTCAGAAAATATTTCCAGGTACTTAAACTTGTTTAAATGATGTTTCACTTGATGAATGTGAAGCAAAGCATTCAAAATGTTCCAGACAAATTACCTAATAAAAGAAATGTTCAAAACTGCATCATATTGATAAAAGTACTCAAAATAATTACGAAAATGTTTGAAACAATATCCACATTGTATAATTATAATTTTTTGAAAAAAAGAAAACAACCATATTTTTTCCAGTGTACTACTTTTTTAATTAACTAAAGCTATTTAAAGTGTCTGAAGTGTACAAAGTGTTGACAGTGTGTGCAGTATTACAGCACAATCTTTTCAAAGAGTACAGTTATTTCAAAGAGTCTGTTGTGCAGCTGAATATAATTACAAGTACCTGTGAGTGTGTTTGACACTTGTTTGGCACAGCAGAGGGATTTTGCAGACCTGGGCCTCTTGTGCTTGATAATAATATTGCAGAAAATTAGAGAGTGTTTGAGCAAGAATATGATATTTTAATACAGACTGCTTTTTTGATAAAGACACACATACAAAAGCATTTATTCTACTTATTTTAGCTGGTTTAGAAGCCATTGAGAGAGAACGTTCATTTGTGTATGTACTTGCTGCTTATGCAGAGGAGGATGAAGACCGTCATATTGTGGTACCGGCTGAAATGCAGGAAGACCCTGAATACTTAAAATGTAAATTTAGAGAAATGTGCAACCCTCAAATCAATATTACAATGGAAAGACACTTATTTTACATAAGAGATCAAAAGCCTGGTGAAACAAGGCAAAAACGTGTAGATTTGGTGATCTGAGAGATGAGTTGATAAAACACAGGCTCATGTGTTGTGTTAATAATGATGCAGTGAGAAAGATTTTACTGCGAGACAGTGATTTAACTTTAAGCAAAGCCATAGAGATTTGTCAGATATATGAGCTTAGAGAAAAGCACGCAACCATGGTTACGAATCAGAAGAGCATGATTGCAGCTTCTTCCCATACGAATGTTGATAGTATGCAGCACAAGGTTAAGAGATATAAGCCAAAAGGAGCTGCCCCGACAATGAGACCCAGGGCAGCTTTGGTAAAACCCAGGGCATATGCAGCAAAACTGAGGGGTGATTTATCAAAACCCATGGTAAACCTCATAGTCAACTGTCATAATTGTGGAGGCAATCATGAACCCAAATGAGAGAAGTGCTTAGCTTTTGGTCAACAATGCCACATATGTAAAAAGTGGAATCACTTCAGAAAGCTTTGTAAATCTAAAGATACACATTATTTTATTAAGAGAGAGCATTCGAAGAAGCAAGTTGATCAAATATAAAGCTGCAACCCTACTTTTTATGTTGATGGTGTCTCTGTGCTTGAGGAAAAAGTTAATGCAGTAGATTTGTTGTCAAAGAGTGAAGTATTTTGTATTGTTCTGATTAACTGGACACCTGTAGAGCTCAAAGCTGATACTGGTTCAAAGTGCAATGTTATGTCAGCAGAAATGTTTGCTTAAGTAAAAGATGGTGAAAAACTTGGTTTGGCAAAGTGTGAGAAACCTGCTGCTTATGGTGGTGAAGAGATTCAAGCTAAAGGCTCAGTAGTGCTTTCATGCTGTTCTGCTGGGAACGACCATGACTTGCAGTTTTACATAGTCAAAAGACACATGCAGTCATTGTTAGCCCTCAAAGATATTGTGAAAATGGTACTGATTTCCTTTAATAAAGAAGTTCACCATGTGATAAATAGTGACAATGCAGGTTTTACACAGAATGTTTTTTCCTGACTATGCTGACATTTTCAAAGACAAGCTTGGCAAACTCAAAGCTGTGTACTCCATGAAGTTAGACTATGAGGTAAGCCCAGTTGTCAAACCAGCATGGAAAGTTCCAGCAGTAATGCAGGACAGAGTAAAAGCAGAGCTAGACAGAATGGCACATTTAGGAGTAATTTGTCCAGTAGAAGAACCAATTGAATGGGTATCCTCCATGGTAGTAACTCATAAGAAAAGCTTGGATGACATTCCAATATGTATTGATCCAAGAGATTTGAACAAAGCACTCAAACGACCTCATCATCCAATGTCAACAGTTGAACAAGTAGCTGCTCTCATGCCAAATGCCACTGTTTTTTTCTGTGTTAGATGCAAGAAGTTCATTTTGGCAAATTTTGTTTGATCAAAAATCTTCCTTGCTAACTACTTTAAGTGCATCATTTAGAAGGTGCAGATTTTTGGGAATGCCATTTGGAATAAATTCTGCCAGTGAAGTCTTTTGACGTGCGATGGAGCTAATTTTTTCAGGCTACTCCTGCACTGTTAGAGTAGATGATATTCTTGTAGGAGGCAATGGTGAACTCAAATATGATAGAAACCTTAAGAAAGTTCTAGATTGTACTCCTGAGGTAAATCTTAAACCGAATCCTCTGAAATGTAAATTCAGGCTGAAAAAAGTTACTTATGTGGGTCGTTTGTTTACTAGTTCAGGCTAATGACCAGATCCATCCAAGCAGGATGCAGTTCTTGACATGTCAGCTCCAGACAATGCCACATCTTTACAATGTTTTCTTGCCATGATCAAATATTTAGGGATGTTAATTCCTGATTTAAGTGAGCTTTCAGCAATGCTACAAGAGCTAACATGTAAAAATGTAAGTTGGCCCTGGTTGGAACAACAGCAAAGAGCATTTGATGTCCTGAAACAGAAAATTGTCAGACCACCCACTTTGAGATATTATGATGTTCACATACCTGTAACTCTTTCCTGTGATGCTTCAAAATATGGTCTTAGTTCAGTCATTCTTCAAGAGGGCAGACCAGTAGCCTATACATCTAGAACTCTAACTCAAACTGAGATGTAGTACACACAAATTGAAAAAGAGCTTTTGGCAATAGTGTTTGCATGTTTGAAGTTCAATGATTATATTTATGGTCAGCCTATCCAGGTTGAGACTGACCACCAGGCTCTGGTTACTATTTTGAGAAAACCAATGCATACCGCTCCAGCCAGATTGCAGTGCATGATGTTAAAATTGCAAAGTACAATTTATATGGTTAACACAAAAGGAAAACTTCTTTATCTTGCAGATACTTTATCCAGATCACCCAGACAAATCTCTGACCAGCATGACAATGAAAAAGCTGATTTTGAAGACATGGAAGTGAGAAATTTTTCTTCCTCATGTCTTGATGAGCTTAGAAATCACACAATTTCAGATCTAATTCTCCAGAACCTGAACCATTTTATCAGTCACAGCTGGGCAGCAAAACAATCTTGTTTACCAGTAGGCGTGCAGCAGTATTTTCCCTACAGAGACGAGATTTTGATGGAAGATGATATCATCATGAAAGGTCCAAAAGTGGTAATTCCAAAATCCTTGCAAGAAGGGTATATTAAAGTCTTGCATCAAGGTCATCCGAGAACTGAGTCTCCCAAAGAAGAGTGAGAGGACTAGTATTTTGGCCTTCTATGGTAAAATATATTGAGACAGAAATCTCAGCTTGTTCTATTTGTAATAGTACTAAACTGCGCCAACATAAATAAGCACTTCAGCTAAACCAGATTCCTGAACTACCTTGGTCAACAGTAGCCACAGATACTTTCAAATGGAATGGTCAACATTATTTAGTCTTTGTAGACTCTTATTCAAATTAGTTCAAGATTGACCTCTTCCTAACCTAACTTCAAATATTGTTATTATGAAATTGAAGATAAATTTTTCTGTCCATGGTAGTCTGCACAAAGTTTTTTCTGACAATGATGCATAGTTTATAAGTCAACAGTTCAAGAGATTTGTTGAGTCATGGGACTTTGTTTAAGTTTCTAGAAGTTCTGAGTATCCACAATCTAATGGCTTGGCTGAATGTGCAGTTCAAAGTGCGAAACAGTTATTGGAGAAATTCAAAAGAAATAAAAAACAATATTTTTCTCAATTTGCTTAATTTCAGAAATATTCATTGAGACAATCTTCTTGGTTCACCTGCTCAGAGACTTATGTCAAGCAAACCAGAACTACACTATAAATCAGTAAGAACTTGTTGATTCCAAGTGCTAAAAATAACAAAGCAATAAAAGATCAACTCATGAAAAAGTGTTTGTCACAGAAATTCCATTATGACAAAATCAGCAAACCTCTCAAACCATTAAAAAAGGAGATATAGTGAGGATGCAGATAGCAAAAGGTTTTGCTCGAGTAGGACTTGTGAAATAACTTTGTGAGGAACCAAGATCATACATCATTGAGGTACAAGGAAAGAAATTTAGGTGGAATTAGAAACATTTATTGCCAGTGTCTGAACCAGCGTTACAGCATCTTGTCTGTAATGGAGACTCTAATTCTCAGAGTATGCTATCGAATGTTCCTGTTCCAGAGAACAATTCATCTTCTGTTCATGTTCCTGAAAGTATCAGTGAAGTTCTTAATGAAGTGCACTCCTCAGAGACTGTCCCTGTTGCTAAACCCAGTACTGATTATTGCATAACGAGGTCAGGTCATATCTCAAAACCTAATCCTTTACCAAAAAAAAAAAAACTTTGCTAGAATCTCACTGTGTTCTGCTTCTCAGCTGATAAGTATATTTTTTTGCACTTTTTAACTGTAAGAAAAAAATTCTAAGCTTGTTTCCTGCCTTTCCTGTAACTAGTCTAGTCCAGATACAGATTTGCTATAACCAGGACTGTTTGTAAGCTTCTGAGCCCCCCAAGTCTTTCTATGTTGGAGGTAAGCCTACTAGCTTATCAGTGGGAGTGGTAAGCGCTAAATAGCTTATCTACCACAAACAGATTGGCTTCTGACCCAGAAGTTGTAGTTTATTGGCCGTTTGGGCAGTTTTTCCATATCTTTCAACTTTCTGGTTTAAAAGTCCGCTTTTGCTTTCTTTCCTCCTTTCTTGTAACTAGTCTAATTCAGATACAGATTTGCTGTATCCAGTACTGTTTGCAAGTTTCTGACTCCCCCAAGACTTTCTGTGTTGGAGGGAAGTCTTCCAGCTTATCCGTGGGAGTAGTAAGCAATAGGTAGCTTGTCTACCACAAGAGGAGTGGTTTCTGGCCAGAAATTGTAGTTTATTGGCTATTTGGGCAGTTTTTCCATCTCTTCCAACTTTCTGATTTAAAAGCCTGCATTTGCACTTGTTTCCCGCCTTTCCTGCAACCAGTCAAGTCCAGATATATATTGGCTATATCCAGGACTGTTTGCAAACTTCTGAGCTGTGCCAAAGTCTGCCCTTCAATCTTTCCCTTAGATCTGCTAGTTCTCCCCTCTCCTGCACTTTTACTAGCTTATTAGTCTAGGACTTTACCAGACTTCTTGTAGCAATTATTGTAACACACAAAAGTGCTACCAGCACTAAACATTCTACAAGGAAACAGCTCCAGTACTTATTATTAATGCCCACCCTCCAGGCATGTCTAAATGTCAGTTTCCTGTGCTTTCTCCTATCAACCTGGTAAATGTGGGCATCCTAAGGCAATGTAGCAACTGCCTCATGTACACTGACAACCCTCTCCTCTTACCTCCCAACACTCAGACTTGTGAGAGATGCACTTATATATTCAAATTGGAAGCCATGCACTCTCCAGCCAAGACCGGAATAGCTGGTCAAGAGAAAAAGGTCAACACTTGCACCACACCACATGGAACACACAGCCCTCCAGAACACACCAGCACTGCCTTCACATAAAAACACAAACCACACACCCATCTTCGCAGAGGTTCTCAAACATCTACCCAAACAGCAGAGACCTCCAAGGCAGAAACACACTCGGCCACCACAACACAAAACTAATCACAAGACACATAACTCTCCTAAACAGTGTGCCACTCAACCAGAGCCCCTAAGGCAAGACAGCATGCCCAACACACTAGTCATAGGTGACTCGATAGTGAGGCACACTGATGTCCCACTCACTAGGTTGGAGAAAGTAACAGTCAGCTGCCTGTCAGGTGCCAGGAACCACCACATAATGCACGCACTCAGGTCCCTCAACAACAGGTACAAATATGACTCTGTTATTGTACATGTGGGTGTGAACGACCTGAGACATACCTCCCTGGACTACATGAAAAAAGACATGTAGTAGCTCTTGGAATATGTAGCCCAGGCAGGTATGACCCTAGCCCTGAGCAGCATCCTACCATCACCCAGTTTCTAGTGTCATTCTAAGGGGATCCAGTATCTTTCTGCCTGGGATGACATGATTGACAGACCCTGATGCTTTACCAGAGATGACCTGCATCTGTCACCCCTGGGCTTCCGGATACTGGCCAAGGATCTCGCCACCCCTACAGTGCCTTTTTTAGGCAGTGTTCCAAAGGTCAAATTACCACCATAACAGCTACAAACAAATATAATCTTAGGGCCATGCTGCTCAATGCTAGAAGTCTAAATCTCAAAATGCACTCACTCAAAGCACTCCTTAAAATGGAGAACATCAACATTTGTGCCATAACAAAGACCTGATTCAAGGCAGCAGAAAGCACCCCTGCACTACCAGACTATAACTCATTCCAAACATTTTGGTCTCAGAACTTGGACCAAAGCATCAAAGGCGGTGGTCTTTCCATATTCATAAAGGATGTGTACACATCTAAACTGGTAGCCCAACATAACTCATCTGAGATACTTCAGGTGCAGCTAACATTGGATAAGACAGTGATTCAGGTTATAGTCTGCTATAGGTCCCCAACCATGTCCCAAGACTCACATTCCACATTCCTAAGCACCTTGGAGAATATTAGGGTCTAACCTAACACTCTCATACTGGGTGACTTCAACTACCCCTCCATTAACTGGGAGAACTACTCATGTACCAATACACTTGCCCAACTTTTCCTGGAATTCATTAATTCCAGTGCCCTGGACCAGCTTGTTCTTACCCCACTAGAGGTAGTAACATCCTTGACCTGATCATTACTAACATGGGTGACCATTGCTCTACAATAATAGTCAACTCCTCCCTGGTTAGATCTGACCACAAACTAATCACCTTGGAAATCCTCATCCCTCCCACCTCCCCTGCAAAGGTAACCACCATGAAAACCTTCTCCAAATCTAAATTTAGGCTCCTAAAAACAGAGGGGGCTAACTTCATGGCACCCATGCAAATGGAGATCAGTTGCATGACCGCCAAATCATACACCAATGCACTGTACAAACATGTACACAAATTCATGGATCTCCCCATACCCAATAGAACCAAGACACTCTCCTCCAAAAAAAGGAAGTGAATCTGGTGGTCCCCTGCCATAAGCAAACAGAAGGAGGAAACTGATGTGGAATAAGGTGAAGTCCCAAGGCTAGAAAAACTCCCTAATCAGCCTCAACAAAAGGTTGCGATCCCTCATCAAATCCCCTAAAGCTAGCTATGAAAACAGAATTGCAGCAGATAGTAAAGACAACCACAAGGTCTTCTATAGTTATGTAAAAAATCTCCATGGCAATACCCAGATTTCCTCTGGGCTACTGCATAATGGTACCTCCTATACCGAGCCAACGGATATTGCCAATATACTGGCTGACAGATTCAGTGTCAACTTTACCCCTCTCCCCCCAAAGAACCTATCATAATACCAGTAGATTGCAAGGCATCCAGTATTACTGCTGCACAGGTCAAAACAGCACTGTCCAAGGCCAAGAATACAGCTTCCATGGGACCTGGCACTATCTCTGGCTGTGTTCTACATAAACTACAAAGTGAACTGGCACCTCACCTGTGTGCCCTGTTCAATCACAGCCTCACCTCAGGCTTAGTCCCTAACGAATGGTCCACTGCTACAGTCATCCCTCTCCACAAAGGTGGAGCAACTACAGACCCTGGGAACTATTGCCCCATTAGCCTGATGAGTCTGCTATGCAAAGCTATGGAATGCATCATCATGGACCTAATAAACAAGGATATAGGGAATCTCCAAACTCTGGATCCCACACAGTTTGGTTTTGTGATGGGTAGATCATGCCTGCCCAAGTTGGTTGACTTATTTGAGTCAGTCACCAGAGCTGTGGATGAAGGCAAGGTGATTCATACACCTACCTTGATCTGGCCAAGGTGTTTGATACCATTCCCCATTCAGGAATAATAGAAAAACTCACCAAGCTAGGCATTAACAAGTCAGACTGCTGAACAGTCATGAGTGGATTCCCACAGAGTTCGGTCCTGGGTCCTATCCTGTTTGGCATCTACTTCTCTGAAGTCCAGGCCAACACAAAGGGTCTCTGGCTGACAAAGTTTGCAGATGATTGCAAGTTGGGAGCTGTTATTAACTCCTCAAGTGATGTTGACATCCTAAGGAAAAGACCTCACTGAGACTAACGACTGGTGCCAGAACCATGGCCTTAATCTCAATGCCAAAAAAGTGTCATCACCCTCTTTGGGAATAACCCAGTTTGCATGATTTTCCATATCAATGGTAGTCCATTGAACACAGAAGGAGTTATAAGAGATCTGGAAACACAGGTTGAGAGCAGCCTCTCTTCTGACCACCACATTGCCACTGTGGTAAGAAAGTCCTTCTATGTGGCACATCTCATTACTAAGGGTTTTGCATCCAGGAAGAAAGAGGTCATTGTTTCCCTCCACTCTTCCCTCATTAGGCCAGTCATGAAGTACAATTCCCCATTTGGCATGTACCTCACTAGACACCTGCAACAACTGGAGAGGCCACAAAAGTACCCCACAAAGAGGATCGTAGGCCTTAAACACTTGTCCTATACATGGACAGTCTCAAAAAACTCTAACTATTCTCTCTCATATCACCTACTTAGAGACGATCTCTGCTTGACATACAAAGTCATGTCTGATCTAGCTCTGTTAGAAATGCTACATCTAAAGAAATCCCAATCCCTATGCACCACACACTCCAGTGACCTCAACCTCATTACCACAATCAACAGAATATGCTGGAGAGAGAGGTTCATAACACAGAGACTGCTCATGCTATGAAATAGATTTCCCATACATGTCAAACAGAGCATTTCACTGACCCTCTTAAAGAGAAACCTTGATGAGTGGATGGGAAATAGAAAATTTATCCCAGGAATCACTCCAGTGGCACTACTCAACAGAGGCACTGGGAACTAAGGTCAGGTAATCCTATGGGCTAGGTAT
Source organism: Protopterus annectens (assembly GCF_019279795.1). Lineage (NCBI taxonomy): Eukaryota > Metazoa > Chordata > Ceratodontiformes > Protopteridae > Protopterus > Protopterus annectens. The sequence continues at coordinate 26,206,165 of NC_056745.1, forward strand.
GTAAAGGCTCCAGGGCCATTAGCCTAGTACACACCTATGAACCTTATATAACTTGCATCAAATATTATTTTAAAATTTATGTCAGCAACAATTCCATGAAATAAAGCACATTGTTACAACTTCACCACCCTCATTTCCAATACTGGGGTCAAGGACAGCTAACCATTCAAACTTGGCAATGACCCTGCATTCAACCGCAGCTGCCAGATTAATTCTCACTATTCCAACTGAGTCTCCATTGACCACACCTTGGACTGTATTCCATCTGTTCCAACACCCAAAATAGTAATTGACCTTCCTTACAAATCTTCAGCTGCTTCTACCTATATCATAGTAGTGTTCTTATACTCTAGACTTTGAACATTTTTCTGTTTTTCCTATATAGTAGCGTTAATATTTTTGAAAATAGGCAAGGCAAACAATACCTTTGGACATACAATTATAATATTTTGCTCCTTTGAAAAGAATCTCAATAGTAGACAGTTTCAATTTTGCACAGTGTGCCATGTATTTACATTGGCTACACATGCCACATCTATAGGTGCCCATCTTTTTCCCTGCAATTTGTTCTCAAAAATAGCTTTCATATTATAACCCCTTTTATAACTAAATATGGGAGGGTTCTGAAAATACTTCTAAGCTATTAGGCATCTTTGAAAAGATATCCTAATATTTCAAAATTATTTTCTAGGTATTTTTAGTGTTCTGATTATATTTCAAAATCAAAGCATTGTTTTAATTCAGTGCCCTTACATTTAAACAACCACTAGGGGCACCATCCACTACATTAACCATTCCAGTATTCCCCACCACTAACTCCTCTGTCTCAACGCTGTTACCACCTAATAATAGGGTATATTTAGTATCCCAATCCTCCAATATTTCTTTCATCAACCTTTTAACAAGAGGTTCTGGGTATACCCTCTCCAAGAAAAGCTCTGTAACAAAATCCAGCTCATCTTCCTCTAATGTCATCCTAGCTACCCGGACCATCTGTCCTTTCATCATACTATTCTTTTTTTTGGTAGAATGGGTGGTCACTACTGAAATGTAAATACCCATTGGCGAAGTTACTTTTGCTATACAATCAGGACTTAAATCTACCTTTCTCCACATCCTTAATTAACCTTACATCCAAATAATGTATTTCATTTACATCCCAATTATATGGAAATTTGAAAACATCAGTTTTATTATTAATATAATGGATATATTCCTTCAAAGTGTTCTCCAACCCCTTCCAAATAATACATATATCATCCAAAAAGTGGAGATATATAGCCATTGATTCAAAAAAGGGGGAATTGAACACATAAGTTTCTTCCCAATATAGTAACATGAGATTCACAAATAAGGGGACACAGGCAGCACCCATGGTCACCCGGCTATTTTGTTTGTAATACTCCCCTTCAAAAAATATATAGTTGTTATCCAAGACTAACTCAAACAATTCCGTAATTAACCTCTATTCACTATTATTTAAATTCCCATATTCCATAATGTTATTACCACACCATTCTAAACCTAATGAATGGGGTATAACTGAAAATAAGTCTTGTATATCTATTGTGACTAATAAATAATAGGGGTGGTAACATTCCTTCTTGACTTTAGATAGGAAATCCAATGAATCCACCAGTATATGGCTACACTGGTGTGGCGTGTCACCCGCTTCAGCTTCCTGCCCACATAAACTGCCGATGAATGTGTTTTAAAACCAGTGGCTGCTACTCCTGTTTCAAGGGGGATTTTCTGCATTCTTGTGGATTTTCAGAATACCAGAGATGATGGGCCTAGAGTTATAAGAAAATCAAATACATTTTTGTTAATAAGACCCTGAAATAAATGGTCTTTCAACATCAAATTGATCTTCCTATGAGCCGTAAAAAATAATTCCTGGCTCCCTAGCTGTATCTAGTATCACTTTGGAGTATCTCCAACATCTTGGCTGTATAATCCCAAAAATCCATGATGACTGCCTTCCCCTGAAACCAAATAAGGAATATATAGCTTTCCACCCATTAGCACAAAAGCTGTATCACAATTATTATAATGGAGTACTTGAAAGAGAAAGTCTCATTCAACCATGCTGAATGCTTTCCTTATATTGAATAATGCTATTCCCAGCCTATCACTGGAATTCTCATGATGATACAGAAAGGCTACCAGTTCCCACCAATTTTCCACCCTCTCCCAACCTCTAACAAATTCATTCTGTCCTCTGGATATCAGGAGTGGAAGCAGTGACTCTAGTCTGTTGATTAAAATTTTAGCAGAGATCTTTAGGTTGACATGAGTGAGAGATAAGTGCCTAAATTCTCCCCAACTTGGCAGTCCAACCTTAAGCTTTGGAATCAGAGTTATAATTCCCAAGTTTTGGCCTGGACTATTAAAGTGACAGGGATCACATGCATTAAATACCCGAGCAAGCACCTCTCTCAGCATACTCTTTTCTCACTTATAAAACTCAGCTAAGAAACCATCTACCCATGGTGCTTTATTCAAGATGAATTTTAAGATGGCCCTCTCTACTTCCAAGGAAGACAGGGAGCAACCTGGCATCTCTTGCTGTTCAAGCATGAGCAGACCTACTTGTGATGCTGAGAACCTCCATTACACCTCCAGTCGATGGGATTTTAAACTGCAGAGAAAGGCATATGAATTCTTAACCCCATCCTTTAGTTCCATATTCATTGTAATAATCTACTCCTGCCATGATACTACCATAACGAGTGAGTGAGCAGACTCTGAATGCTTAAAAAAACATGATAAGCACGTTGAAAATTTTTCACCCTTTAGCCACTAATATTCCTGCTTATGTAAAAGTTCTCCTTCTACTTTGGAAAATGTTAGCATGTTAATTTGCGCAGTGAGGGCCATTTCACAGTCATAAAGGGCACCTTTGTCATTCTGCAGTAAATGCCTCTCAACCATTCCCGACTCCCTCATCTTTTGTTCTAATAATGCACTGTGTTGCTTTCACTTTTATCCTTCCACATCCATAATTTCTCCTGTACAAGATACTTTGCAACCATTCCACCATAGTAGAATGGATTCTATTCACTGGGGTAGATAATGTCAGATATTACGGACCTTAAGAGAGCTTTGTCCTTAGCTGAAGACCACTAAAAGCACACCCACCTCCAGTCCTTTAGCTTCTGCCCTTGCAGGTTTAAGAGAGTTATGAGAGACAAATCAGATAAATCATTGGAGAATTAACCCTGCTGTTTAAATAGTCAGGGATGAGAATATAGTCTATTTGGCTACCCTGGCATGCTGAGTCTCATGAAAAATGGGGAAATCTGTGCAGGGCATAACTCATGCCAGTATCTAACCAGTTTTCTCCTGATATCCAATAATTTAAGAAAGCTTTCTTTGTACTGATTTTAATCATTTCCATTCAAATATTGAGAACAGGGTCATACAGACTATTCATTACGTAATTTTCTACATGGCATACATCACAGCAATGTATAGTTAGGATACTGACAACTCTCATTCCACAGATGCCAAGTTCAGACATCTGTTGAAATGTGTGTGGTTCACCTCTTAATGACCTTACTAGCACCTACTGCTGGTAAAATGTAAGATGTCATATTTTATGCCAGGAAGTAATTGCAACATCATACATATGCAAGTGTACTTTAACTTTATTATGATCAGTGTTATGACTAAAAAAACCTGAGAAAGAAGAATGCTCAGTTATTTATAATTTTTACCCAAAATTGTGTTACAAATTTCAGTTCTTAAATTGACAATTGTACTTTATGTTCAATTAAAAAAGAACACAGGAACTGGCAAAAATGTAGTCTAACCCCTAAATCAAAACTATCTGTATACTGGATTCAAAACCTGCAACATTAGTGATGCTCCTCAGAAATTAATGCATTAACACATTGAGTCAGATAGAAAATAACATAAAAGATGTATTTTCTGCACTTGGTATTCTCCAGAGTGCTGACACCAGTCTCATTTACACCACAAATGGCTAAACCTTTGTGTATATGAAGACTTTTTTTGAGTTTCTGCCTTGGGAAGTGAACTTGCAATCACAGATGGTCACTGCCGAAACCAATGCACAATGCCAAGTGTTGCACAAAGGATGAAGCAAAATAAATAAATGAAGTATTTAATTCATTACACAGTGTGGGGGGGTTGTCAAGTTGGTCATGCTCTACAAGTACATTGTTGAGATTAATGATACCTACTTCCACAGACATAACAATACAAAGATGTGAACTCAGTAGCTATGTCTTTACCCTGGAACATTAACAAATTTAACAGTGTTTGCAACATAACAACTTGTATTTTTCAGGCACTTTTATCTTGCATTCATGTTATAAAAACTATTGATGAAGGAGCCATGCAGACATTTACAGTTGTACGCAACATATCTCAGTGAAAAGTCCACATTTGGTAGTGAAAAGTATTAATTTCCAAACAAGAATGATATACATATTTGTACAGCTGTGCTCATGACATATCTGTATTTCCCACATTAATATGTTGCTAATTGTACCACCTCATACTGTAGCACAATAACACTTTGTAACATTACGCAAATAGAAGCACATTTTTAGTGTAATGCTTACTATATTTACTGCAGGTGACACAGATCACAGTTATCTTCTTTATCATTTATCACACACACTTTTGTATTTTAACATTCACATTTGAAATCAAAAGTGCATTTCAGCTTCAGTTGAAAAATATTTTTCTTTTGACTACTTAAATTATATCAAATGTGGACTCATACCTTACACTGCTTGTGTTATGTCTCACAACCTACAGCAATAACACACTGAGACACAGAGAAAGTTGTGTAACAGGTATATTTTCGACACTCAGTACTGTCCAGACTGCTGACTGCAGCACACTGGCAGCAGTCTAATTTGCACTACCGATGGCTAAGTTTATGCACATGCGAAATTAATTTTTGAGTTTTTTTTGCGATGTGGATTGTCATTCAGTAAGAGTCACCACTGATAGTCACTGCCATGCAGTATCAAGCATCATGTAAATGATGAAGCAAAAAAATAAAATAAAAAAAAATTGAATTAGTGTGATGAGTTTTCAACTTTGTGGTCTTACACAATTAAAATGTTGACACTGAGGATCCTTATTTTCTCACAGACATTACACTTTCTAGGTTTGAACCAGAAAGTAAGGTATTAACATAAGACATTTACAAGATTAAACTTGTTTGTCATATCAACATTGACATTATGAGGTAGGAAAAGCAAAGCACATATACCCAGCTTTATAATTCAGATATATCAGATTTATGGAAATTATACCCATGTTCTCACATTTATCCTTTGTCCTTTCACAGTACAAATCTTGCTGAATATGATACTTGCAGGAGGTATTTGTGAAGCATGTCATATCACAAACACATATTTATAGGACAAGAATGTATCCTAGCCTATCTTTTGTGAGCATTACTCAGTTTTGCTGGATTTGTAACATGATTAGGTTGTTTTTAGGTTTTTTAGGCTGTATGTTTAAGATGTATACCCTTCATATGATGTGCATACACTTTTTACTCAGATGCACAGTTATCTTCTTACAATATTTTAATGACGATAGTATAAATGTTATCTGCTAAGTCAATGAATGTAAGACAAAATCTTTCTATACACCTATTGTCTCTGATATATCCTCTGTAAGAAAAATTCCCATTAGCACTAGTGTTAAAGACCAATAAGGTATGCATTACTGCTAAATGTGTCACACTTGCAAAGCATTAGCTAGCTACTATTCTGAATAATCACTCTTGTATTGCTATGCTGTGCACATGGCATTATGTAGGTCCGCATACCATGTTTACCTGACCAACTCCTCAAGCAGATTGAATGATTCAAGGATGATTATGAGCTGACTCCTGATTTACATATTCCACATTTTGAAATGGGTTCATGTACATAATATAAACACAGTGTAGAGTTAAGGAATTCCCACTGTACTGGGAAAAACTGCTTAGATTTCCCAAGTGCTTCAAATCTAAAATACTGCTGTTTAACTGTTTATAGTTGCTACATTTATGTTCTTTTAGGATAACTGTATTACAGAATCTGTCAATGTATGTTTATGTTCTTTAAAACTACTTCTTACAGTAGGATTTTGGTATGTTGTCTTTTGCAAAATGAGTTATATCTGCACTTTGCACAGTTCAGTTTGTAATTAAGTCATAATACTTGATATTGCAATCACCATGTGCTTTTGTCTCTAGGACACAAATAAAAAAGTCTTTGTGGGTTCTGTTCAAGCAGCTTTACTATATACAGACACATTACTATGGAGACTTACTAGTTCAACTTTAACTTATACACAATCAATGACTATGGTAATGCATGTTCTGTCTCTGGCTGCTTCTTCAAAATGGCACTATGGAATGCAAGTGTCATCAGCTTATATATGTGCATGTGCAGCCTTGCATGCTTCTTAAAGATATAGCATATGCATTCTTACCCTATGATCTACATCCTCCCTCTTTGAAAAAATAGATCAGCAATTGTTATGAGAATATTCGACATGCAGAAATCAAAGAAAATCCATAGTCATGCATTATACAATACTAGATATGCATGGAAACATAATGAAGTCCATGTTGCTGCATATGTCACACTTGGTTTAGATATCTGTCCATAAAGTGTGGCATAAAACTGGGAATTAGATTTAGCGAATGGGACACTGTCTGCAAAATGATTTACCTGTGAAATGTTCAAATCATTTTTCTGAAATGGAATGAGAATTCTGAACACATTCTGGTCTGGAAACTGTCCGATTCACTCTTTGACTTTAAGTCTGCATCACAGAACCAATGTTGTGATTGCAATAATGATGATGATTCTAGTACAGAAAGAAGATGTCTGCAATTCCTCCTATACTCCACACCTTTGGAGTTTACCAAGTAGGATCTCAGCTCAGCACAGATGCCTGTAATCTGTCCTATCGATAAAAATCTTTTGTTGTCTGAATTCATACCATCTCTCCTTCCCTCAATGGGTGAAGTAATCTGCTTGATCTGACATAAGTAATTTTCTGGATATTACATTTCTTAAACAATTGAGCCTTGGTGGTTTTTATTGTTCTTAGATTTAGGCTGCAACAAACTTAAAGAAATAGGTAGCATAGTCCTAGTTTGCCTGGAAAGTATTCTTTGAGCAGGTGAGCCAAGAATATAATTGTGGGGTATGTTTCTGAGATTAAGTAAATTCAAGAATACATTCGTATTGTCATACTTTGACATTTCAAGCAATTGCTTTGCACTCTGCGCTGCACATTCAGCTAGACCATCAGATTGAAGATATTCAGACCTACTTGTGACATGTACAAAGTCCCATTCTTTTGCAAATTTCTGAAACAACTGGCTATTAAATTTAGTACCATTGTCAGAAAAACATTTGTGTGGACTACCATGAACTGAGAAATGATGATTCAACTTAGTAATAACAGCAGCGGATGTTAGATTAGATAGTAGATCAATCTCAAACCAATTCAAATAAGAGTCTACCAAAAGTAAGTAGTGTTGATTGTTCTACTCAAGGTATCAGTTGCAATAGTAGACGAAGGTAGTTCTGGAACTGGATTTAGCTGAAGCTGTTCTCTTTGCAAATGTGATCTAGTACTATTGCATACTGAACAAGAAGAAAGAACTCTATCAATGTATTTCAGTAATGAAAGCCAAAATACCAATTATCTTGCTCTTCTCTGGATCAGTGGATCCTGAGTGACCACAATGCAAAATCTGGATGTATTCTTGTTGTAAGGAAGCAGGAACAATTTTAGGACCTGTGAAAATAATGCCATCTTCCATCAACAATTCATCTCTGTAAGGAAAATACATTTGCACTTCAAGTGGTACATTAGATTGCTTTGATGGCCATCTGACATTGATATAGTGATTGAGCTTCTGTAAAATGAGATCAGTCTGCATGTGATCTCTTAACTCATCAACTCTAGTGGTGGAAAAATTATGCACTGACATCACATCAACATCAAAAGTCTCTGCATCAAGCTGTTCTGTTGTATTTCTAGGTGATCTGGATAAGGTATCAGCCAGATAAAGCAATTTGTCTTTTGTGTAGATGATTTTGAAATTGTACTTTTGCAATTTGAGCATCATTCTTTGTAATCTCGCTGGAGTGGAATGCATAGGCTTCATTAGAATAGTAAGTAGAGGTTGATGGTTAGTTTCAATCTGAATAGCTTGACCATAAATATAATCATGAAACTTGGAACATGCAAATACTATTGCCAAAAGCTCCTCCTCAATTTGAGCATACTGCATCTCAGTTTGGGTTAGTGTTCTAGAGGCATAGGCTACTGGTCTGTCCTCTTGAAGTATGACAGCACCTAGATCAAATTTTGAAGCATCACAGGAAAGAGCAACCAAAACAGAAACACCCAAAAAAAGTGTAAAAACCATGAAAATAAAAACGCAAACAGCCACTGAAGACAACCACTGGTAGTACGGTGAAACAAACAATACTGACTTTAATGAACAAAAATGACTAAGCGCTTTCACCCGTTTAATACTGGCTTCTTCAGAAGAAAGCAAGGCTCAAAAGACAAACCCACCTCCATAGACAACAAAAAAAAAAAACTAAGGGTAATGCTGCTCAATGCCAGAAGTCTAAACCTCAAGATGCACGCACTCAAGACTCTCCTCAGTATGGAGAATATTGATATTTGTGCAGTAACAGAAACCTGGTTCAAGGCTCATGAAAGCACCCCAGCACTACCAGGTTATACTTCATACCATGCTTTTCGGCCCCAAAACTTGGACCGAACCACAAAAGGAGGGGGAGTATCCAAATTCATCAAAGATACCCACACCTCCAGGTTAGTGGCACTGCACAAAGCATCGGAGACCATCCATGTGCAACTAACTGCCTTTCAGTTTGTAGCCTGCTACAGACCACCCTCCCAAACACAGGAACCCCACTCGGCTTTCCTGAGAACACTGGAGAATATGAAGGTCTCTCCAAACACCATTATATTGGATGACTTCAACTACCCAAACATTGACTGGGAAAACTACTCAAGCCCCAACAGCTTTGCCCAACGGTTCCTAGAATTTATAAACTCAAATGCTATGGAACAATAGGCCACCACTCCCACAAGAGGGGAAAACATATTGGACCTGGTCATCACCAACATGGGGTCTCTATGTTCCACAACATATTGGACCTGGTCATCACCAACATGGGGTTTCTATGTTCCACACCAGAGGTATACCCCTCAGTGGTAAGATCAGACCATAAATTAATCTCACTGGACATCCATATTCCGTCCCCACCCCCAGCCAAGGAAACCACGGTGAAGAACTTCTCAAAAGCAAACTTCACACTTTTCAAAACCAAGGTGGAATCCTTCAAAGCCCCCGGGCCAGTGGAAAATATGGCCCAAAACACAGAATCCTTTACAAAAGCATTCTATGGACACCTACAGGAATGCATGCAGCATGCTATCCCAAATAAAACCAAGACTCACTCCTTCAAAGGCAGGAGACCTGTCTGGTGGACCCCGGCCATAAATAAGCTATACAACAGAAGGAGGAAGCTACTACACGATACAGCAAAATCCCAAAAAGGGAAGGCATCTCTGATCAGTACTAGCAAAAAACTACGATCCCTCATAAAATCATCTAAGGCCAGCTTCGAAAGAAAAATTGCGCAAAACACTAAAGATAATCACAAGGCCTTCTTTAGTTATGTCAGGAACCTGGGAGGAAACTCCCAGATATGCTCTGAGTTAGTGCAAAATGACAAAAAATACACTGAACCCACAGACATTGCCAACATCCTGGCAGAAACATTCAGTGCAAACTTCTCCCCCCACTTCCCCCCAAAAAGAGCAAATGTCTTTCCCAACAGAGTGTAGCCTCCATGAGATCACAGGTGCACAGGTGAGAGCTGCCCTCTCCAAAGCAAAAAACACAGCATCAATGGGACCATATGGTGTCCCAGGTTGCGTCTTACACGAGCTCCAAGTAGAACTAAACCCCTCACATAAAGTCACTGTTCAATCTCAGCCTTACTACAGGATATGTACCCAAGGAATGGTGTACAGCAACAGTGGTCCCGCTCCACAAAAGTGGTGTCACAACTGACCCCAGAAACTATCGCCCTATAAGCCTGACTAGCCTGGTCTGCAAGGCTATGGAGTGTATCATCATGGAAATCATAAACAAAGACACTGGGAATCTCTAGACACTGGATCCTACCCAATTTGGCTTTGTTAAGGACAGATCTTGCCTCTTGAACCTGGTTGACTTCTTTGAAACAGTTAACAAAGCCATAGATGAAGGGAAGGTAGTCCACAAAGCCTACCTGGACCTCGCAAAAGCCTTCAACACAATACCCCACTCGGGCATCATAAATAAGCTCACCAGCTTAAATATCAACCCCTATGTCACAAGATGGGTTGCAAACTGGCTCAGGGATAGAACCAACATGGTCAGAATTGCAGATGCCATGTCAGACTCTAAACCAGTTACAAGTGGCATCCCACAAGGCTCAGTCCTGGAACCTCTCTTGTTCGGTATATATTTCTCCGAGGTACAAGCTAACACAGGTGGTTTATGGTTGACCAAGTTAGCAGATGACTGCAAATTGGGTGCCATAATCAACTCTCCTGCTGACACAAGCATCCTCCAAAAGGGTCTTACAGAGACGGAAAATGGGTGCCAGAGCCAAGGCCTAAAGCTAAATGCCAAAAAGTGCACAGTCATCCCCTTTGGGAAAAACAAAGTGCCCACAAATTACCACATAGGTGGTAATCCATTAAGTACAGAAGAAGTAATTAAAGACTTGGGGACCCAAGTAGATAGTAATCTCTCCTTTGACAATAATGTTGCCAAAGTGGTTAGAAAGACCTTCTATATAGCCCACCTTATCACGAAAAGGTTCACATCTAGATCAAGAGAGGTCATTGTACCCCTCTACTCAACACTTAACAGGCCCATAATTGAATACAATGCCCCATTTGGGATGCACCCTACCCGACACCTGCAGCAACTGGAAAGACCCCAAAAGTACCTCACCAAGAGGACTCAAACAGATGCCCTATGCAGTTTGGCTAAAGAAACTGTAGCTCTACTCAGTTGCGTACTGCCTACTCAGAGGCGATCTGTGTCTGATGTATAAAGCCATGTCCAACCCAGAATTAATGAACATGCTCCACCTCAGGAAATCCAAATCCCTTAGAGCTACATGCTCCAGGGACTTGAACCTCAGCACAGAAATAAATAGGACATGTTGGAGGGACAGATTCATATCCCAGAGACTCCCGTCACTCTGGAACAAAATCCCAATCCATGTTAGGCAGAGCCCCTCACTGACCCTCTTCAAGAGAAATCTTGATGTGTGGATGGGAGATCGTAAGTTTACCCCTGGGATCTCTTCTGTGTCCCTACTAGACAGAGGTACAGTAAACTAAACTTAATAGGGCTACCTTCTGTGACCTACTATACAGAGCCACAGTCAACTAATCTAAAAGGATGGCAAAAGCCAAACACACTCTGGCTAGGCTTATAAATGCCCTAGGGCAGATAGCCTAGTATCACCCTATGAACCTATGAACCTATGGATGACACCCATTCAGTTGGTTCTATTAATGGACAAATCACACCTCACTGCACCATTTTATCCAGCTGATCCTTCACTTTATCTTGCATAGCTATTGGAGCTCTTCTTGCTTATCTGACTACTGGAGTGACCTCTGGGTCTAACTTCATGGAATACACAACTGGAAGTTTGCCTGACTTGTCATGAAAAACATCAGCATACTCTGAAAAAATGGTTTTGGAGAAATTAGAACTCGGAAATGCATTTACATGATGAAAATATCTAGCAAAAAAAAGCAGATTCACTCACAAACAATTGAGACACAGTAAAGGCTGCATTGGTATTTGGCCTACATATAATAACAAGTTGTAACAGCTCTCAGCCAAATAGCATGAGAGCATCACTGAACCTTCAGTTTGAATTTCTTCACCTCCATAAGCAACAAGTCTCACACTGCTGGTTACATTGAGTTGTTCATTAGCTCTCACTCTAGAGAAAGTGTCTGCTGATATAACATGAGGTCTGTGGATCTTCCATTAATCTGGACAGTACAAAATACTTCACTTCTTGTTAATAAGTTCACTGCATTAAGTCTTTCACCAAGCACTGATACACCATCTACATAGAAAGCTGACTGCTTCAGCTCTACTTGATAAACTTGCTTTTTTGCGACCTTTCTTTACAACTCTGTGAAGTTTACTTGATTTGCAAAACTTTTGGAAATTATTCCATTTTTTACACTTGTGACATTACTGACCATATGCTAAGCACTTCTCTCCTTTAGACTCATGATTCATATCACAATTGCGACAGTTAACAATAAAGCTAGATTTGGGTTTTTGATTCATGCTTGTACTGCACTTAGCTGGTGCTTGCACCCTTTTTAGAACTTTCTGGAAAGCCTCCTGCCTTCTTTGGAAACCCTGTAGCTGGCACATGCTTAGCCTGCTCTTGTTGCATACTATCTACATGTGCTCTAGAGCCAACTGAAACCATGCTCTTGTCACTCACAAGTATACTTGTGTGTTTTTCTGTCACCTCATGGATTTGACAAATCTCTATGGCTTTGCTCAATGTTAAATCACTGTCATGAAGCAGAATTGTTCTCACAGCAGCACTGTTAATACCACATACAACCCTGTCCTTTATCAGCTCATCCTTTAAATCACCAAACTGACACATTTTAGCTCTTTCTCAAGTCAGTTATATAACCTGCAAATGTTTCCCTTGGTTTCTGATCTCTCATGTAAAGCAAATGCCTCTCTAATGTAATATTCGTCTGGGGGTTGCATATTTCTCTGAACTTGCGCTTCAAACATTCGGGTTCTTCCCTTGACTCAGCTTGTACAACAATATGGCAGTCCGCACCTTACCCTTCATATACTGCTGGTGCATACACAAATGAACACTCTCTTTTTATGGCCTCTGACCCAGATAGGTTTAGCAAAATGAATGCCCTGGTGTGTATATCTCTATCTGTATAAGCTGCTTGTATAAAAATGTCATACTCTTACTCAAATATTCTTCAATTCTCTGCAATATTTGATCAAATACAAGAGGTAGGGGGCTTTCAAAATCTGTCTACCACATTAACACATACCAGTGAAAGGTTTTGCAAATAAGCATAAACATGCACACATGGACATATGCCAGAAACTAATGCCAGTAATTGTCCAATGCATTTGTACTCTGAGCTTATACCTTCGTTGGGCTTTTCGGAATTATGTGAATGAACAAACTCATAATACTTTTGAATAACTGAACTTTGTAAAATAAACTTCTTGGGTGTTCTGGTACTTTTGTAATGTCGTTGGAAAGGCGAAAATGCTAAAGTAATTTATCATCACTTGCTAAAGCTATTTACCATAATTTTAAGAAACATTTTAGAACTTTACAATATGACTGAACAACTCATGAGCAATGTAATACTTTTGTAATGTCGTCTTTTGTAAGAAAACATCTCTTATCAGTGTAACATGTCAAGTAATTGCACAATGTGAATAAATTGAACATCAGTTGCCCAAAAGCCAATAACTTTCGAAATAATTGCACTTTGCAAATAACTGCATACAGCACTCTGAAATGTCCCCAAAATGGTGATACATTGCTAGGCAACTCTTTACAGTACAAAAAGCACTCTGTAATGGCAGCAGTTTGCAAATAGACACAACCAGTACAAGAAACTTTTCAAAATGGCTATTCTTTGACTGTATTTCATGAAATAGTTGCACTTTGCACATAGTAAACTCTTCAAAATACATGCACAGTAATAAGCACACACTGTAAGCACTTTTACATACTTCGAATAACTTTAGTTATGCACTTGATACAATATGAAGTCATAGTTATGCCCAAACACAAGACTTTGCCAAAGCACATGCAGTCGCCTTGCTTTATTTTTGCTTAAGGTGCCTTTTACTTTTCTTATTGTTATATTTGTTTTGCTTGTTTAAGACCTTTTTATGCCCAATGTACTTTTATTGTGCTTGCTGTGTTCTAAACATGCTCAACTTTGCCTTAAACACAGTTTACTTTAAGCATGCTTGTTTCATCAAATACTTTTATCATTTTAGACATTTTCTTTAGTTAACACTCTTTGATACTTTCCGCTTGCCTGATAACATGTCTGTGCCCTTGTAATGCCCTTTTTCATTTTTCATATAAATAGTCGGTGTTATTTCTCATTACCTTTGATTCTTTCTAGCTATGTTCATACTTTTTTCTCTTGGTTTTACCTTCACTGCTGTGTTTGCACCTCATGGCTCCAGATAGTCATCTCTCTTCGATCCCAGTTCTGACACCATGTCACTTTCATGTCTAGGATACAAATAAAATAGTCTTTCTGGGTTCTGTTCAAGCAGCTTTATTATATACAAACACATTACTATGGAGACTTACTAGTTCAAATTAAGTAATTTATATACAATCAGTGACTATGGTTATGCATGTTCTGTCTCTGGCTGCTTCTTCAAAATGGCACTATGGAATGCATGTGTCATCATCTTATATACATGCACATACAGCTTGGCATGCTTCTTAAAGATATAGCATACACACTCTTACCTTATGATCTACACACCCCATATTTCTATTTCATGGGTTTCTGGAAAGATCTCTTTAAAGCTATTGACACCTTTCTAATTTGAGAAGCATATTTACTGTGGTGTTGGTGCTGCGGTAGCATTGTCACCTCACAGTAAGACGTTGTCCTGTTCGATTCTCAGTTAGAGTGTCTTCTGTGTGGAGACATGCATGAATGGGCGTACCTTCATTGAAGGTTGTGCATCAGGGCTGGCAACTCAGCACGTAAAACTCTACTGCCAATCATTAGCAGACCGGAGTTCCACTGTGGCGACCCCTAACCAGGAAAAGCCAAAAGACACAACATTTATGTTAAACTGGTATTTCAGAAACTGTTTGGTACTAATTTTGTACTATGCACCTCACATAGTTTTATTCCACTATGAACTTGTGTTATTGCCATTGTTGCTACTGGGAAGGGAGTTATTGTCAAGGTTTCTTGCATTTTAATAAAAGAAATGTCTGCTGACTACACTTTGTAATGTGCTTTGAGTAACTATTAAAATACTCAACTGACTTGTATTAGATACAGAATTGCTTTATGTAAATACTTCCTCAGTATGTTGACACATATCTGACTTGAGAGGCTTATTGTAGGTTAAAGTGGCATTTAAGAAACCATTTTATTGTCAATGCTCTAAGTTCTTGACACAGTCAAAACTCTTTGTCCTCTTATAATAGTGTTTCCTACTCTAGGATTACCTATGTTTGATGATCACAGTACACAGTCAGTACATGGGTAAATCAGGGCTGGTAATTATGTATGCATCAATGTCACTGTTTGTATGTGCTTAACTTCTTTTGTCTTTATTGCCTTGGATATTGAGGGTGTACACCATTCATTGCTTCTTAGCCAGGGATATAACATATTTTGTACACCTCCACCTGTCATAAACATCTCTATCTGAAGGTTCCTCTTCTGACTCCTCACCAGTGTCTGCTGGCCTAGCCTCCAGTGCTGGGAACTGTGGTCCTTCTCTTGGTTCTCCTTGCTGCAACTGGTTCCTGACAATAATATTATGTAATATGTCACAGACTATCAGTATTTTGACAGATGTGGCTGGTTCATACTGAAAGGCACCTCTAGATGTATCTCAATATCGAGAATGTGATTTGAGCAGACCAAAAACATGCTCTACGATATTTAAAGTCTAAGAGTATACATTGCTGTAACCTTTATAAATGGGGTTATGTGGGTTTCTCATAGGAGTCATGAGCCAAAGTTCCAGGGCATATTCAGCATCTCCTCACTAGATGCCCTTGCTGGGAAGACACCCCTAGAAAACCTTAGGTGTAAGTCACAGATGTGTCATGTGTGGGAATTGTGGAAACTGCCAGGATTACCTGCACATACGTATTACAGACGATACCTTGTACATTACAGACCACCTGACAGCTGACTGAGTGATAGCATTGTCTGTTCATGTACTTTCTTCTCTGTTCAAAAAGGGGAACTTTTATTTCAACGTGAGTGGAGTCTATGACCTGCCCCCAGAACCCCAAGGAAATGGGTTATGGCATAGATATTTTGCCTGGTGGAGGCTCTCTCTTCTGGGGTACATGGACACCATATATTATCTCCTGCATATTTAAGCAATGAATTGAGAAATGGTAGAGTATTCTTGAGGCTGAGGCTTATGACACCCCACTGTGTCCTGTGTGGGTCTCTGAAAATTGTCAGTAGCTAATATACACAATGCTACGTATACCTTGTTTTCCACTGGGATGGGTTCTCCATGATTTCCACTGGGTCTCAGGTGATGTTGACTATTTTCTTTATGGTATCCCTGTCCACCCTGTATGAATTTAATATTTCTGTTTTTTGTGAAGTCCATTGTAGGTCAAATAATGTTCTAAGCACCCTATGACTTCTAGGCCGAGATCTGTCAGCAGCAAACATATAGATTAATAAAAGCAGGAGCAGCAGCCCCTAAAATGTCTTCATGGCTCTATTGCAACAAGTCTTGGAATTCATAGCTAAAGGGACTGTGGCATGTAGGCACTCACTTTATACATTCTTGGATTGCTCTATAATGATTAACTGCTTCATTAGTATGTAATTCAGCTCATTATATGTTCATTAGTATATTTGTCCACTAACCATTGTTTAACAGCTGGGTGTGACACGTAGAGCTTTTCTCAAACATCTCATTCGTTGTTGTGTATTGTGCAAACAAGCTTAGCATGAATTGGAGGTTTTCATGGTCTGATATTTTGTCAATCCAATGTTTCCAGACAAACATTTCATTATTGATTCTTACCCTTCTATTAGCCTATCTACTCAGCCCCAATATCGCTATTTCTAATAAGGGAAAATAGCTGATTTTTCTACATTTATATATAACCCATACAAATGTGAAAAATTATTGATACAATCCAGAATCTTATTCAAAGAATCTCAAAGTCTTGAGACCCAGATTACACAATTATCTGTCAATCAGGATAAGAGCACACATTTGTTACTTGAACTCTCAATAGCCAGGATAGCAAATTTGTTACCAGACTTGAATGTAAAGCAGTCATAAGCAGTATAAACAAGTAAAATGATAGGAACACCATTGTCTAGTGTCACTTCAGAAGGGACAACACCCCATTTGTCTCAATCCTGGCAGCAGACCAGGTGCATAATATTTGACATTTACTGATAAAAGCTGGTGGAAAGCTGTATGTTGCCTCAACCTTCCACATAAATGCTCAGCAAACTGAATTAAATGCTTTAAGAAAATTGACAAAGATTGCCAAAGGCTTTGTATTCATGATGTGTAATTTTGATTTCAAATCCAACTGTAATCTGAAAAGATCAGGGTCTCCATTTTTTAATTATTCCTTGGTGATTCAGTGCAATTCTGATATCCAAGTTTCTGGCTGTTAGCAAAGATTTTATCATATAACCTAATTTCCATGTTTCACAAGGAGCTGCATCTGTAATTCAAGGGTTTGGTTCAATCTGTTAATGGTTTGGGGAATTGTAAACGTCTAGTCTCCAGAGCGTTCTCGTGAAATGCACGATATATTTCTGCTTTGGTAATCATATTATATAAAGTATGATTAAATCTTCTCTGAAAAAATATTTAAGAATTGGGAGTTTGCTCATCCAGGCTAGAGCTTTTCTGTTAAGAGTTGGTGAATCACAGCTTTTCTGTTAAGACTTGGTGAATCACCATATCAAGTTTCTCCTTGTTTATGGGAGCTCTGAACGTGGGTATCAAATTGGGTGAAATTTGCTTCACCTTATCTATAACATGCCTATGACACTTTTACCTTGGTTAGCTCTCTAGACCCTCTATTGGTAGAAATAGATCCCAAATGAATGTTCTATTAAACATTTCCATTTCAGAAGTCATTGCCCCATTGCTTCTGCATATCCAAGAAATGCAAAGTTCTTTCACTCTGTACTGGCATTTTTATTTTACTAACAATTTCTGACGTGGTACTTTTCAACCATGGTTTAGGTTGCATCTTTTCATTTACTATAAATATAATTCAATTGTAAAGATCTGCTGCTTATCTTTGTAAACTTTGTATCTTTTGGCGTATTGTCTGATCCATATAGCTGCTATTTCTATATTCTAATAGTGGTAATTTAATTTTATGCTCTATACAACTATTTTTGTTTGTGAACCTAGAAGTTTGGCTTTGACAAGTTGTTTGAAACATGTCTTAATCCTTGCCTTAAATGTGGCTGACTCATGGGCATCTTAAATTAAAGGTGAACTCAACCCAAATTTTATGTTTTTGTTTCCAAAAAGTGTTTTTTCTTTAGTGTAATCCAACACTAAACATTTCACATTCAGAAAAAGCATAATTTAATAATCATTCCATTTACTTTATGTCTGAACTTATTTCTGTTTGCCTTTCTTTCCTGCATTTGTCTCATCTGTTATGTCACAAGGGCTACTATGTGTGGCAGAGTAATTAAGTTAGATCACTTATCCCAATTATAGAAGCATCAGGAAAACAATATCCCTTAAACAATGGTATTTAAATGTGCCTCATCAGTTACAGATTGCCAGCATCACATCTCAGATAGTCTAACCTGGAGTCAAAACAAAAGCAGGGCTTTCAAGCTTAGTTTTCAAATGCAAATAAACAAGAAAACACATATTTTTAGTATTACAAATTAATTGTCTTGCCCTTTAACCAAACTCTGAGTGCAACAAAGAAAAACAGAAAGTATGTTAATCTTTTACTGTTCTTGCTCTCTGTCAGTATTTTATTTTTTCTGCACTGTATTTTCTGTAAAAGTGAATGTTTCTTCTAGAGTTTTGTTACAGTATTTTTGCAGTGTTTTGTTGAGACAAGTCTGAGTAGAGGAAGGAAGATTAACATCAAAGATTCTAATTCTAGCTACAGTATTAAAAACTGTGAATGCAACACCAGTCACCTTGACCAACTAACACCTATTAATCACAGAAGTCAGAGTTCTCACACTTGAACACTGAACTACAGTTGTTACTTTGAAAAGAACTATGTACCCAGCTACATTTTCAAGTCTGCCTTTCAAACATTCCTTAAATGCTGTAACAGTGATTGGCACTAGTGAAAACCAAAGAAAGAAAAATAATTACAAATGTGGATCGATGCTGAGAGTGAAAAGTAGGTAGTCACAGTACTGATGCTAACTGGTGAGAGAGAAAACAACTGTTCATCATCTTATCATCATAGGGATTCATTTCTGGGCCTCTAAAATGACATCAGAAGGAGAAACAAATTGACTGTAAAACAAAATCATGCTACCTATGGCAACCTCCTTTCAGGCCTTTTTGGATTATAAAAAATTAAAAAAGAAGTATCATTTACTTTAATATAAAGACATTAGTAATACAGAAAAGTACAAGATATGCTGAAAAAAGAAAGAAAACCACGTAATATTATGACTATTCAGAAAAAAAATTTAACTGAATTTGGTCTGGTTTTGCTTAATGCATCAGAAAAAGAATCCTTTTTGATATACTATATGTCATTAATGAAATACAGATGTGCTGTGCATATAGCTTTAGAAAAGGAAGAGTCAGGTTTTGTTGGCATCAGTCATGAATTGCAAAACTAGTTAGTTAATCCATTACTAAGCACCATGGCCCATTACACGCCTTACAAGAGCAGTGTGTGCCCTATATTTAGCCAATTAAAGCCCATTATATGCCTTACAAGAGCAGTTGTGTGTGCCCTATATTTAGCCAATTAAAGCCCATTACACGTCTTACAAGAGCAGTTGTGTGTGCCCTATATTTAGCCAATTAAAGCCCATTATATGCCTTACAAGAGCAGTTGTGTGTGCCCTATATTTAGCCAATTAAAGCCCATTACACGTCTTACAAGAGCAGTTGTGTGTGCCCTATATTTAGCCAATTAAAGCCCATTATATGCCTTACAAGAGCAGTTGTGTGTGCCCTATATTTAGCCAATTAAAGCCCATTACACGTCTTACAAGAGCAGTGGTGTGTGCCCTATATTTAGCCAATTAAAGCCCATTATATGCCTTACAAGAGCAGTTGTGTGTGCCCTATATTTAGCCAATTAAAGCCCATTACACGTCTTACAAGAG
The DNA here is from genome assembly GCF_019279795.1 of Protopterus annectens. Lineage (NCBI taxonomy): Eukaryota > Metazoa > Chordata > Ceratodontiformes > Protopteridae > Protopterus > Protopterus annectens. The sequence continues at coordinate 26,226,364 of NC_056745.1, forward strand.
CAGTGGTGTGTGCCCTATATTTAGCCAATTAAAGCCCATTATATGCCTTACAAGAGCAGTTGTGTGTGCCCTATATTTAGCCAATTAAAGCCCATTACACGTCTTACAAGAGCAGTTGCGTGTGCCCTATATTTAGCCAATTAAAGCCCATTACACGTCTTACAAGAGCAGTTGCGTGTGCCCTATATTTAGCCAATTAAAGCCCATTACACGTCTTACAAGAGCAGTTGTGTGTGCCCTATATTTAGCCAATTAAAGCCCATTATATGCCTTACAAGAGCAGTTGTGTGTGCCCTATATTTAGCCAATTAAAGCCCATTACACGTCTTACAAGAGCAGTGTGTGCCCTATATTTAGCCAATTAAAGCCCATTACACGTCTTACAAGAGCAGTTGCGTGTGCCCTATATTTAGCCAATTAAAGCCCATTACACGTCTTACAAGAGCAGTTGTGTGTGCCCTATATTTAGCCAATTAAAGCCCATTATATGCCTTACAAGAGCAGTTGTGTGTGCCCTATATTTAGCCAATTAAAGCACATTATATGCCTTACAAGAGCAGTTGTGTGTGCCCTATATTTAGCCAATTAAAGCCCATTATATGCCTTACAAGAGCAGTTGTGTGTGCCCTATATTTAGCCAATTAAAGCCCATTATACAACTTACAACAGCAGTTGTGTGTGCCCTATATTTAGCCAATTAAAGCCCATTACACGTCTTACAAGAGCAGTTGTGTGTGCCCTATATTTAGCCAATTAAAGCCCATTATATGCCTTACAAGAGCAGTTGTGTGTGCCCTATATTTAGCCAATTAAAGCCCATTATATGCCTTACAAGAGCAGTTGTGTGTGCCCTATATTTAGCCAATTAAAGCCCATTATATGCCTTGCAAGAGCAGTTGTGTGTGCCCTATATTTAGCCAATTAAAGCCCATTATATGCCTTACAAGAGCAGTTGCGTGTGCCCTATATTTAGCCAATTATACACCTTACAAGAGCAGTTGTGTGTGCCCTATATTTAGCCAATTAAAGCCCATTATATGCCTTACAAGAGCAGTTGTGTGTGCCCTATATTTAGCCAATTAAAGCCCATTATATGCCTTACAAGAGCAGTTGTGTGTGCCCTATATTTAGCCAATTAAAGCCCATTATACAACTTACAACAGCAGTTGTGTGTGCCCTATATTTAGCCAATTAAAGCCCATGGTATGCCTTACAAGAGCAGTTGTGTGTGCCCTATATTTAGCCAATTAAAGCCCATTATATGCCTTACAAGAGCAGTGTGTGCCCTATATTTAGCCAATTAAAGCCCATTATACGCCTTACAAGAGCAGTTGTGTGTTCCCTATATTTAGCCAATTAAAGTCCATTATACACCTTACAAGAGCAGTTGTGTGCACCCTATATTTAACCAATTAAAGCTCATTATACACCTTACAAGAGCAGTTTTGTGTGCCCTATATTTAGCCAATTAAAGCCCATTATACACCTTACAAGAGCAGTGTTTGCCCTATATTTAGCCAATTAAAGCCCATTATACACCTTACAAGAGCAGTTGTGTGTGCCCTTTATTTAGTCAATTAAACCTTTGCATACACCTTACTACACAAATAACTTAAAGGTGAAGCCTACATGATATATTACACTATTGCCAAATGGGGTGCAACAGACTTTAGGAAGACAAGCTTTGTTTAATGCATTAATAAAGCATCTGTGATATATTATTAATGGTGTAAGAATTGGAAAGACTGCAGAATATTGGAATGAACTGAAAATAACTGGAATGAGACTGGAATTAATGTCTTTATCTTTTAATTACTCAGAACTGTACTGAACAGGTGCCAGTCTCTCCTTTAATTGCCAAATCTTCTTGTACCTTTCAGAATGAAAGTCTGCATACACTATAATTTGGTTTAGTATGTTTTATTATGTACAATGGATGTAGATGCCAACATTATCCAAATCAAATCTTACTGTCTCCAGTAACAACACTGATAAACTGAAATAGATTGAATTATAATGTTCGTAGCTTTTGCACTCATTATACTCAGAATTATTCCTTTTCTCCTGAATAATATAATTTTCTGAAATGCTGAATTTTTTACCTGATTCTGAACTCACTGCTGAGTAACTGTACCAAACTTCTGAGGACTGCATTACAATGACTTTCTGTGTATCAGTCTGACCTAACTGACTTACTTCTGTGTCTGAAGTATCTCCTAATAATATCAAAACCCTATAAATTTCTAAATGCCTGTTTAACGTTAGTTCACAAGCCTGTTTGTACTTAAAGTACTGCATATTCTGTTAGCACTATTTATTCTTATCAGTATTTTTGACAGAAGGTTACTGAAATATTCCTTTAATATGGCTGCATTTCTAGGCCTCTTACAAATGGCAATATGCAAAACATGTTTTAAAGGAAAACTCCACATTAGAACTAAAAAAATAAATCTGTTTTTTTCTACTCTATCTTTGTTTCCTGACCTATTTTAAGACCTCAAAATCACGTTAAGTGTTTTATTTGTAATTTTGGCCTGTTTTCCACAACCCTTTCTCTCTCCCATAATGCTTTGTGTGACTCATGCCAGACATAAGGAAGTAACTGCGAATTCCCATGCCATTGACATATAATGGGATTTGTGTGAGTCACTGCTATCTTTTTTTTTACTTTCTGTAAAAGGATTGCTTATTTTCTGACTCTAATTAGCCCTCATTTATATTCGGCTCATTACTTGCTAGCTTTGCTCAGAGTTTTCTTTTGTAGTCCAAGAGAAATTGACAGTTCCCTCCCCCCACACTACTGCAGAGGTGTTAAAACTGTCACTGCAATGAGGGACCCTTGCAGAATCAATTCCTCATTTACTACAAAAGAAAACCCTGAACAAAGGCCAGCAGTTTAGCTACTTTTTGGGTTCTAGCTGGATAACTTCTAAGTATAGTGTAAAACAAGCTCTGAGTCAAATGTAAATGAGGGAGATTAGAGACAGAAAAGAAGCAGTCCTTTTACAGAAAGTAAAAAAAAATAAGATTACAAATCCAATTATATGTCAATGACATGGTAATTCAGTTATTTCCTTATGTCTGGCATGAGTCATACTCAAGCATTATGGGAAAAAGAAAGGGTTGAGGGAGAACAAGATCATGTTGATACATCAAGCCCATTTGGTAGCCATGTTGTGGAAAACAGGCTAAAATTGCAAATAAAGCACTTAACATGAGTCTGAGGTGTTGAAATAGGTCAAGAAACAAGCATAGAGTGAAAAAAAGAGATGTTTGTTAGTTCTAGGGTGGATGTTTCATTTAATGGAGAAACAAGTCTGGCTGTTAATATCTAAGAGATTTCAAAGGTTGCTGTTATATGAAAGCAAAGTTGTTTGTGAAGCAAAGAAACTCATGAGGAGGTTAAATTGCAGTTATAAAAAATGTGAGTGTTTGGCAGATTGGTGAGTCCCAAGACTTTAAGCAACATATCCTGAAAGGATAGAGTTTGTGCATTAAAGAAAAGTGTGGGTGAATTTGAGAAGTATCTAAAAGCTAGGATGGTGAAAGTCTTATAATGAGATGGGATTGGTAAAGGAGAATATAATTGCTTCCCTGACTTTCCCCACAATGTCAGAAGGCAGAATTAAGAAAAGGTAAAAGAGAGAGAGAGAGAGAGAGACAGAGTTTGCTAAGGACAGGTTAGCCGTTTGCACACCAAAACTGGTTGTCCTGGCGAGAAGGATGAATCTTTCTATCTAATCATCTTTGTGAAGATTGCAAGATGTCTTGTTAATGTTATTTTTAAAGGATAAATGTCCAAAATGTGGTGAAATTGAGATAAAGTTCTAGATATTGACATAACAGTGAATCTATATTATCAGTGGGGGCACCATTCAAATCCTGCATTACGCACATGCATTTTTATAATCTGGTTTGATGGGGCAGTGGCCATACCTCTCAAATGTCCAGATTTTCACAGAATGTCCAGACTTTTTCCTCATATTGTTGGTCCATTCTTCATAAAATTTGCTTTTTTTTTTTTTGGATTTTTGTTGGAAATCAGGAAGGACTGCATTCACTAAATAACTACAGGCATTTGAGTTTCAGATTTTATATTCTTCAACAAATGCATCATAGCACAAGACCTTTTATTCTAGCAACTTTCTAAGCTTATAAGAGCAATCTTTAAACCCTGTCCCTATTTTTTGGGCTTTGTCTCCCTATTATTTTTGTCTTTGTGCTGATTTTTTGTGCTAAGAGGTTGAGATCTGTGGCTGCAGTTCATTTACTTCATCTACCTGTGGGTTTGTTTTGTCATAAAGAAACAAAACAGTAACAATAAAATGGGGAGGACACATATATTGTGTAAGATAATGTGCACATTAACAGGAAACAACCCCCACATTGTTTTTGGAAGTTGATAAAGCAGGGGACAGACTTAGGTCCTAATAAATCTACTGCTGGTGAAAACTGAAGGGGTTCCTCAAACCATTTTGTGGCAAGTAGGTGGTGAAACTCTTCTTCAGGAAAGGGTATGCACAGCACTAGTCATTCATGCCTCTCAACTGTTCATATTTTTGCCTACTAATTTTTGTCTGTTCCTCGTAAAATGTGTGTTTTTTCTGGCAAATCACTTAGAATTGAAATCACCAAATAATGACAGACATTTGAGTTTCAGAATTCATACCTTTCAAAAAATGCATGCAAACACAAATTTTTTTATTCTAGCAACATTTTGTGTTTATAAGAGCAATATTTAAAATCTGTTCCTATTTCTGGGGCTTTCCCCAATTATTTTTGGCTTTATCCAAATTGGTAAGAGGTTGAAAGGTATGCTTTTAAAGATTGTTAAGTATTTTGTGTGTACAAGCAATACCTGTAATTATTTTTTTTTCTGTGTTTTAAGTGTTTGATCCTAAGTGATGCTGGAAGAAGTGTGTGGGACTGCAGTGATGCCCGTGGCTAGCCTGCAGCTCATCTGTAAGACCTCTGGGTTCAATTTCAGGCCATGAAGTGGTTCTGACATGCACTGGGTCCAACATCAGCCCAGGAAGGGGCCCAATTGAGTTACCTATCATTATACCTATAGTACCAGTTCTTACAATACATAGTACTCCCCCTTGGTGAAGGGTTGGTTTACCACTTCCAGAATGTTCCCCAAATGCTTCTGTATCTGGGCATAACAACACTGAAGCCTGAGGGCAGCACCTTGTATTACTGTGTGAGATATACACACTGATCAAGGACAGTGAAGGGGGGGTCTTACAACAACATCCCACTCCCATTAGAGATGCAAATAGTTGCTTCCAATGAATGAAACATACATTTCCCTGGCACTCATCATTGACATCATCCCATTAGGAAATTAAACTGAGTAAGATTGTTTACTCTTTCTTTTCAGCTATTTCTAGTATTTGTTGAACTGGCTACAATTTATTTATTTAACATTTCTTTACCAGGAAAATCTGACTGGGACAGAGCCCATTTTCAGTGGAGGCCCAAGGAGAAATGCTCCAGATGTATGACTTTAGAATGAAGGAGGAAACCCATGTTGATGCAGGAAGGACATGCAGACTCCAAATAGAAGGCACCCCAGCTGAGGATTGAAGCTGAAAATGTCTTGCTGTGAGGTAACAATGTTAACTGCTGCACCAGTGCGCTACCCACAATGTTTCAGGTCACAGTTTTTATTTAGTAAGTCTATCACTGGGGAGGTGCTATTTTAAAAACTTTGATGCATGATATTAAGAACACCTTCCATGAAACATGTTTATAACTTCTTTGTGACTCTTCAAAAAACAGCAGTTGAAGTAAACCTTGTGTACCACCCTTACCACAGAAACAGTCTCCGCACCTACAGCTTTTTACATTGTAGACACACTCTTATTCACAAGAGAGAGTAAACCAGAAAGCATTCTAAATACAGTGATAAAATAGACTCAGTTTAAAGTGGAGACCCCCCCCTAAGATCCAGTCTTTCTTTTCTATAGTCAATTTTATTAACTCCAGCCGAAGACTTTGACATAATTTATTTCCAGTGCTGAAACATTCAGATGATGCCACAAACCACAGCACACGTCTCAACCTCTGAAAATTAAAAAGTTATAACAATGGCATTTAAAAATCACAGCTGAATGCCCAAAACAGGAGCAGTTTTATTATTTTTGCATTAGAATGCCTTTTGATACTAGAGCCTGTATAGTTAGTAATGAGATGAATACCTACAACAAACCAGTAAAAAAGCTGCACAAACTCACACTGCAAAATAAGAACCCAAGGTAGGAGTAGTTCTACAGCTCATAATAATCCACACCAGCAAATATGCCAAAGAATGTAAAATCCAAAAGGTAATTTACCTTTTGGATTTTACATTCTTTGGCAAATTTTCTGGTGTGGATTATTGTGAGCTGCGCAACTCTTCCTACTTTGAGATCTTATTTTGCAGTGTGAGGATCATGCCTCTCAACTGTCCTGATTTCTGCAAAATATTCAGATTTTTGCTTCATATTATTGGTCTGTTCCTCATAAAATGTGTGGTTTTCTGGCAAATTACTGACAATTCAAGTAGCTAAATAATGATATACATTTGAGTTCCTTCAGAAAATGCATGTTAACATAAATCCTGCTATGCTAGCAACTTTCTAAGAGCAATATTTAAAATATGTCCCTATTTGTGGGCTTTTGTCCCCCCATTATTTTAGGCTTTGTCTAGATTTCTTCGGCTAAGAGGTTGAGAGGTAGGATAAGGACTCTTTCTACAAGCTTATTCCAGGTATTAATTACATATAAACCCTTGAACAGGTCTACTAATATAAGGAAAATCACTAAATCTTGGAGGACCAGGATAAAAATGGAGGCCAAAAATCATAAGTAACACTATTCCAAACTTGAAGCACTTGAAATGCATACAACACAGTGCCTATTTATCTTGCATTCAGTTGCATGAATTGCAGCGTAGTTACTGCTAGTCAAACAATAAAAGTTTTAGTACTCAAACTACAGATGTAATCTAAATATTCATTGAGGCAGATCCATTAGTTTCCCTTCTTAACAACCACATAGAGGATTTATACAAGTGAAGGATTTACATTTAATAGTACTAAACTAAACAGGTAACATGAGTGGCTAAATCACTTTCTTTGCTATTTAACTATATCACTTGCACTTACGTTCATTATGTAAACAAGTTATAGAATTGTTTGTATCCATTTATTTTAGAATAATATACCACAAGAAGATGTTATGCAAAAGAAAGCGCTGCATTATGTACTTGTAAACAGAGCTAGATTATGGTAAGACTGGGCTTTGGCAAATTAATGGGGTCGGGTTCCCTAATAAGAATCAAGTCAGTTCAGAAATATAACTTTCAACAAGTTCTGATCCAGTGCAAAAAAAAATCTATGAAAGCCACTATTAGCAAACCATATTTTTTTTTCCCATGGAGGCCATTACTCACCCTCAGACTTAGATATATTTACTCTTAGGTAAATAACACAGTTCATTATCAGTGAAAGTAGCTTTCAGTGAATTTCATTTGTATTAGTAATATAAAAGTGTGTCTCCCAGTTCTTAGTGTTCCCAGTGGTAGATCATGGTCATGTCCTAGAGGATTGGGGGGGGGGGGTGAGAATAACAACAATAAACTAAGAAAATGCCTGGCCTTTTTGGGACCAGGGGTATTGTCTATTCACCATAGGGGTGGTTATGATTTTTAAGATAGCTCCTTTCTATTTTCCTGATGGTGCTGTTATTCAGAGGAGAACCTCACTCCCTAAAGTACTGTAATAGAGCAGATGTGTAGGTAATTGACTGTTTTGTACTATCATAGATGGGATGTGTAGAAACTGAGAGACTAATTGTCAAAAAAGGATTACGCTTTGTAAGGGGATGACCTTCCATGGCCAGCCCCTTGACAGGCCTCAACTCCACAAACTTCTAGGGGAGGCCACGTCCAAGGAGGGTCAAGCCTAGAAAATCCCCATGTCTAAGTCATATAAGCTCACAAAAGTTCCTTAGTTAACCATTAGATTTAGAGCAGTACTCATCTGTCTCAGCTATCATAAAACATTTTTGAAAACATAAACAGATCCTGAGGCTTCTTCAGTTTCAATAGGTTAATTTGAATAAGCTCTATAACTTTCAGCAGACCACAAGAAATTGAGATTGAAGTTCTCCTTTGAATAATAGCTCTACTAGGAAAACATGAAGAAGATACCTTAGAAATCAGAACCACCCCCAGAGTGAGTACATGCCATCCCTGGTCCCATAAAGGCCAAAGATTTTCTAAGTGTCTTGAGTTTCATTTGGGGTATCAGCACTTGCAGAAAGAGTGCTCTAAAACTTATATGCTGCCCCAAATGGGTCATCTTCCACATTACCATTTTCAATGTACTTGGTATTCAAGACAATATCCCTGGTCCCAAAAAGGCCAGAAATTTTCTTAGTTTATTTGCACTTGACTCTATGCTCCAGACCAGAAGTGTATCCCTCACTGGTAAGATCAGACCATAAACTAATCTCACTGGATATTCACATCCCGACCCCACCCCCTGCCCAGAAAACCACAGTGAAAAACTTCTCTAAAGCAAATTTCACACTACTCAAAACCGAGGTGGAATCCTTCAAAGCCCCCGGGCCTGTGGAAAATACGGCCCACACCGCAGAATCCTTTATAAACACATTCTATGAACACCTTCAGGAATGCATGGATCATGCGATCCCGAATAAAACCCAGACCCAATCCTCCAAAGGCAAACGTCCTGTCTGGTGGACCCCAGCCATAAACAAAAGTTTAAAATGTTTATTTCAAAAGCACCGAAATCCATGTTCAAAACTTAACAAAATATGCATCACATTGAAAACAGATTTATTATGAACACCAGTAAACTCCTGTTCCTTTCAAAGTCATGCTTATTTAAAGTACACAGACAAGCCATTAAATTGAAAGACACATCACTACCCTTAAAATTTTAACTTAATTAATTAAATTACAGATGTCATTGAAAGATTCACATTAGAGTCTCTGTGGATGATTATGACAACAGAGGTATCAGATAAATTTAAATTTTGGGTGAACAAAAAATCCTCAGATTTGTAAAGGGACATGGGATCACAGTCATCCATAGGTTCATAGGTTCATAGGTTCATACTAGGCTATCTGCCCTAGGGCATTTATAAGCCTAGCCAGAGTGTGTTTGGCTTTCGCCACCCATTTTAAATGAATTTTGCTATGCCCTTTTTCGAGGTTAGTATACTGTGCCTCTGTCTAACAGTGACACAGAAGTGATACCCGGGGTAAACCTACTATCTCCCATCCACTCATCAAGATTCCTCTTGAAGAGAGTCAATGAGGGACTCTGCCTAACCTGGACTGGGATTTTATTCCAGAGTGAAGGGAGCCTCTGGGTTATGAATTTGTCCCTCCAGCATTTCCTATTTATTTCAGTGCTGAGGTTCAAGTCTCTGGAGCGCGTAGCTCGATGGGATTTGGATTTTTTGAGGTGCAGCATGTCCATTAATTCCGGGTTGGACATGGCTTTATACGTCAGGCACAGATCGCCTCTGAGCAGGCGGTATGCCACTGAGTAGAGCTGGAGTTTCTTTAACCGGGCAGCATATGGCATCTGTTTGAGCCCTTTGATCCTCTTGGTGAGGTACTTTTGAGGTCTTTCCAGTTGCTGCAGATGTCTGGTAAGGTACATCCCAAAAGGGGCATTGTACTCAATTATGGGCCTGATGAGGGATGAGTAAAGAGGCACAATGACCTCCCCTGATCTAGATGTGAATCCCCTCATGATTAGGTGGGCTATATAAAATGTTTTTCTAACCACTTTGGCCAAGTGGTTGTCAAATGAGAGATTGCTATCAACTTGGGTCCCCAGGTCCCTAATTACTTCTTCCGTACTTAATGGATTACCACCTATGTGGTAATCCAGAATGAATAAGTAAGTTAAATTGTGCATTGCAATAATTTTTAGCATTCTAGATATGCCTTATTGAAGAAGGCAAATTTAAGTAATTTTGTTACACTTTCAAAGAACTGGAATTTGTTGATGATACATATTTGCTGACAAAAGTAAAACAAGCAAATCATTACCCCAAAAATAGCAGATAGTGTAAACTGCCTATAAATGTTACTTATGTTATACTCACAGAGAGAGATATTTTGCTGTACCACATCTATATAGCCTATCTTCCTCATCTCTTGTAAGTCTCAACTTTAGTTTGCCTTACATACGTTAAAATGCTAGTAGCCACTTGAAATAAAACATGTTTATCTGAGATAGTATGAATAAAAACAGCCCTGCTTACCTCCCTCTCTGGAATAGTTAAGACAGACACATACTTATGTTTCATAGAAGTAAGCTTTTGTCACCCCTTTTTACAAGGTAACACCATAAAACATTAAAACCAGAAGAGATGGAACATTCCAGCAATCATATTACTCACTTGGGTAGCAAATTTACTGAAGCCGTAGAGGAAATATTTAAAGGGCACCAGCCAGAGTTATCAGCAGTAGTTAAGGTATGCAACACACCAGCCAGAGTTATCTCAGCAGTAATTAATGTATGTAACACACCAGCGAGAGTTATCTCAGCAGTAGTTAATGTATGTAACACACCAGCCAGAGTTATCTCAGCAGTAGTTAATGTATGTAACACACCAGCCAGAGTTATCTCAGCAGTAGTTAATGTATGTAACACACCAGCCAGAGTTATCTCAGCAGTAGTTAATGTATGTAACACACCAGCCAGAGTTATCTCAGCAGTAGTTAATGTATGTAACACACCAGCCACAGTCATCTCAGCAGTAGTTAATGTATGTAACACACCGGCCAGAGTTATCTCAGCAGTAGCTAATGTAATGTAACACACCAGCCAGAGTTATCTCAGCAGTAGTTAATGTATGTAACACACCAGCCAGAGTTATCTCAGCAGTAGTTAATGTATGTAACACACCAGCCAGCATTATCTCAGCTGTAGTTAATGTATGTAATGCACCAGCCAGAGTTATGTCAGCAGTATTTAATGTAATGTAACACACCAGCCAGAGTTATCTCAGCAGTAGTTATTATATGTAACACACCAGCCAGAGTTATCTCAGCAGTAGTTAATGTATGAAACACACCAGTCAGAGTTATCTCAGCAGTAGTTAATGTATGTAACACACCAGTGAGAGTTATCTCAGCAGTAGTTAATGTATGTAACACAAGCATCACTAAATAATAATCTCAGGAACTCTAATATTAGAACATTCAGAGTCTGTTCATTTTCTACTTGTTTACATGCACTGCCTGGATTCCTTTGTTCAAACATGTTACTGCAACAATATCACCATTAAAGAAGTCTGTCTCTGAAGCACGTCATGTACTTCATATTTCCTTGCTATATAGCAAGGTCTCCTCCGAAATGGTAACCACTTCTTTTGTCTAGATCTCATAGGGCTCGTAGCATAGTCACTATCTTAATAAAGAGATTTTGTGTGATGACCCCTGAACTGTGACAGCAATGCAATGTGTTATGAGCTACATGCCATGTTATATGGCCCAAAATCATGATGTCATTTACAGACTGTAGCTTTGTAGTCCAGCCATGCAGCTGTACATGCACATTGCAGTAATAGCCACACTAGCCATACTACCCAGCTGCTCATTGTGGCCATGCTAGGACCAGTAGTTCATATATGGTGTGCATGCTGTGACGCCAGACCATGCAGATGTTGCTCTAACCTCAGGGCCAACCTTAAGTAAACTGGTGACCTAGGCAAAATCCAGTATATCCTGGCTTATTCATACTTTCCAGGTTACCTTTTTCTTCCTTTTTCTCGCCGTTTGACTTCTTCTTTTTTTCCTACAGTTATTGATTTAGTCAATGGACAGCCGCGGTGGTGCAGCAGTAGCATTGTTGCCTCACTGCAAGAAGTTCTCCCATTCGATTCCCAGCTAGAGTGCGGGGAGTGCCTTCTGTGTGGAGTCTGCATGTCCTCCTCGTGGTTGGGTGGCATTCAAAAGATATGCGCAAATGGGCGTGCCTTCGTTGAAGGTTGGATGTCGTGCCGCCACCTCGGCGTTTGTGAAAATCATTAGCGGACCGGAGTTCCGCTGTGGCGACCCCTAACCGGGAAAAGACAAACAAACAAATAAACATTGATTTAGTCAACATCTAAGCAAGACTGCACTCTGATAACTGTGAAGGAAACATCTGCATTAAATTGGGGGTCTAGGGAACAAAAGGTTCCCAGAAGCCATATGGGTCTAAATGCTCTGATGTGCATTTTAGAATTTCTTTAAAGAAACTTTTCATCCAATGATTGCCTGAATAAAGACCATGATCAAAGACAGAAATTTAGTCTTGCTTTGCAATTTTGTTTTTTCTTACATCCTTTAAGCACATCATAAATGATAAAGACTACAGTTTAACAGCTGCAGTAAAAATTACTATATTAAGCCACTAGATTTCAAAATGATATGAAATGTCTTTTTAAAGTTTTTTTAAATAACTTTTTCATCCAATGATTACCTGAACAAAAAAAAGAAACTTAGTCTTACTTTTCAAGTTTGTATTTTTCCTGCATCCTTTCACCACATCCTAACAAAGGCTACATTGTAAACACTGTAGTGGAAATTATTGTATGAAGCTAGATGTCTGGGTCCAATATGTTATCAGAAACCATGACATTTCTAGATGCTCTGAGGTACATTCTTAGAGTTTTTTTAAATAATCTTTTCAGTCAACAATGACCTGAACAACAAAAACATGATTAAAGAAAGAAATTCAGTCTTTATCTTCAACTTTGCTTTTTCCTGCACCCTTTCAACACACCATAAGTGACCAAGACTACCCTGTAATAACTAAATTAAGATGGAGAACTAAGGGCCGCTGGTCACACAGAAGCCATAGAGTTATAAATGTTCTGAGGTGCATTTTTCCAACCTTTTGAGCCAATGATGGCCTCAACAAAAATCATGAATATGCATCATCATCATCATCATCAACCCCCTTCTTTCCGTTTTCTAGGGTGTCATGTTAACTGTCGCCGTCTCTTTCGATTCAGTGCCACTCTTCTGCCTTCTTTGACACTCAGGCCTGACTGTCACAGGTCTTCTCTAATACAATCCATCCACCTCTTTGCTGGATGTGCTTGTTTCCTCTTACACTGCGCAGGAGGAGTATCATGTAGTAGTACTGGACACACCACTGTTTTGTATACCTTAATAATCAGCTTCTTTGGCATTTATTTGTTATATACTACCCCTGATACTCTGAGTCATTTGGCTGTAACCCCTCTAATTCTAGCTTTCATGGCCTCATTCAAAATTTCCTTCTCTTGTACCACCCCTACCAGATACATGAAGCTGTTTACCTGTTCCACTATCTTCCTTTCTATCTCAGTTCTCAGCTTCTTCTGATTTCCTCAGTTTGCTGCCATTACCAGTGTCTTATCTGTGCTTAGTTTCATCCCATGTGCCTTCAGTTTTGTATTCCAGTCCTCTGTCATTTGCTGAAGTTCTTGCTCAGAGTCTGCCTGTAATGTCACATCATTTGCATACACCAGCTTTGTTGATTCCCCCCCCCCCAACCTGTTTGCTAATATACTCCATTACCAGTATGACAGCAATGTGCTCAAAACTGAACCCTGGTGCACGCCCACTCCCACTGGGAATTCCTCTGTAAGACCGTGCACTATTTGTACTTGAGTCACTGAGTCCTTGTACACAGCCTTCACTAATTCTACCAATGTTTTGGGACATTGAACCACCACGATATAGACCAAATCAGCTTTCTTCAGACCTTGTCATATGCTTCTCCAAGTCTAGGAAAGCCCAGCTGGATTCTTTCCTCATCTCTAACTTCTTCTCAATTGTCTGTCTAACTGTAAACATCAGGTCAGTTATGCTACATCCTGATATAAATCTGAGCTGTTCCTCCCATCTTGCTTTCTACTACTCAGTGTAGCTGTTTATGAACATGAATATTAAAAAGAAATTCAATCTTGCTTTTCTGTTTAAAGGAAGAAATAAGCTGTGGCCAAGCTTTAATATTCAAAGCTGACAAAACACCAGTTCACACTAAACTGAAAAGACAATGCTTGTGAGAGTCATATATGTGATTAAGCATTCACTTTCTGTGTACCCCCTCCCATGTTAAATTAGGACTAAGGTTAAGGTACAGATTCCTTCAGTCACACATTTGAATATGATGTCAGACTGGGACAAAATTACAAAAAGGGAAAAAACAAAACAAAACAAATAGAACGTAACATATTTGCTGTAAGATATAGATAAACAACATGCTTATTTACTGTCCCTGAAAGAGGGCGATCTGCATATGTATCAGATGTTTGATTGTGAGGAAAATAGAAATAAAAAAGTAATTACAATAGTGTTTCCAATTAATTACTTCTAGACCATACAGTACTCCTGTAGAAACTACAGTGACCCTCAGTGCACCCCCCCCCCCCGAGGTTTGGGAGGAATGTTAAAGAAATAATGACAATGTTCTCATTCTCCCACACAAGTACAGTGACCATCTGTGTACACCTGAGCAGAGCTGGTTTTAGACTAGTCTGGGTTCAGGGCAGAGGTGATTACTAAGCCCTTGTGAAAATGCTTTTATTCAGCCTTGATGCCCGGGGGCCACCAGCACCCAGACATTCTGGTCTGCACATTCTATGATGCAATTATCTCTAAAAAAATAAGAGGTAACTATTAAAATGAGCAAATGGCAACAGGGTCAATACCTTTCAGCCAGACAAACCCCAGCAAACAGTTATAGCCAATTCTCTGTACAATTCAGACATCTGATTGTGATAAAAAAGGATGGCCATTTAATGTATTTCACCTTTACTCCAAACAAATAGTTGTAATACACTAAAATATTAGCACTTGCCACACATTAAAATATTAGTACTTACAAATATAAGTGAGTGGTAGTAGGGAAGAATGGCACAGGCCAATGGTATGCAAACACTTATAGTAGATCCATGCAATAATTCATAATTAGTGGAGAAAATACAGAATTTAGGCAAACTATGACTGCGGTGGTGGTGCTGCAGTAGTGTTGTTGCCTCATAGCAAGACGTTGTCCCGTTTGATTCACAGCTAGAGCATCTTCTGTGTGGAGGCATACGTGAATGGGGCATGCATTCGTTGAAGGTTGTGCGTCAGGGCTGGTAACCCGGTACATAAAAATCCACTACCAATCATTAGCGGACCGGAGTTCCACTATGGCGACCCCTAACCGGGAAAAAGCAGAAAGACACAAAACAAATCTGGAATGAATAATTTCTCCCTGACAAGGGCCATGACATTGTACAACAATAATGTAATGAAATGCATAGGCAAGAATCAACAAACCTTATTATGGACTATCCTGAAGGTAGCCAGGAAAATTACAAGACGTTGGTGACAGGGGACACCTCTCTCTTCTGATTTTTTATTATTTTTAAAATCTATATATGATAAAGAAGCAGAGTTAGTTTAGCTAATATCTTTGACTATACTGGTAAAATTTAAAGGGGGAACTCCACCCAAATGTCAATTTTTCTTTCCAAAAAGTGATTTTCTTTAACTATAATTCATCTCTACACTTTACACACAGAAAAATGCATCATTTAATAATGTATCCATTTGTTTTATCTCTGAACTTCTTTCTGTTTGTCTTTCTTTCCAGCATTTGTCTCATCACGTTACATTGTGAAAGCTGCTAAGAGTGGCAGAGAAATTAGTTTTGGACACTTATTCCAATTAAACAGTGTAAGAAATCAGAGTTTTGCTGCCATGGATTGCTTAAGAATTGTTTATTGTAGTGCTTAACATATAATGATAGCAGTAGGATATAAATGTTACAGCAGCATAAAATATCAAATAACTTGAAAGCATGTAAGTAACTATGTCTGGACATGTCCTGTACCTGACTTCAACTAAATTCTCTGTCCTAAACATACATGTTATATTACTTCAGTTCACTAACTTTTCTCTGGTAGCCATATCTGCCCCCTTAACCTTGGTTCTTAGGCCTTGTCTTGTCTTGCAGGTGCCTGTCATAACCTAACTGTCTATTTGTTATCTAGCACTCCATTCAAAGTAGACATATCTTTCCCTTGAGAAAGGAACATTATGTAGCTTTCCCTTGAGAACTGTTATTGCTGCACATCTCATGCTTAGCCAACAAGATTGTCTTTTCACTTCTACTGAACTGTCTTTTCCTGAATTGTATGCGTACATGTAACACAGGTCTGGCACTATATTTTAGGCCTATTGTATCATTTATTCTACCTTATGCTTAACAACTGCTTTAAAGTGAGAGTCCTCAGTCTAACAAAGAGCCATTAAGAAGACAATGGCTCTTAAAAATAGCATTAACGTGATTTACCACTCACAGATTGCCAGCATCACACCATGGGGAAAGTGTAGCCTGGAATCTGAACAAGAGCTAGGCTTTCAACTTTCAACCTTAGTTTTCAAATAAAGAAAATGCACAGTTTATCTATTTTCAAATTAATTGTTTTCCTCTTTAACCAAGCTCTGAGTGCCACAAAGTACTTGATTTTGCATTTTTTCTACACTGCATTTTCTATAAAAGTGCATATTTATTCTGGCGTTTTGTTACAGCATTTTTGCATTGCATACAGCGTTTTTTTAGGAAAAGTCAGGGAGTTGGGGAAGGGAGATTAACATCAAATAATCTTAATTATAGCTACAATATTAAAATGTATGAAAGCAACACAAACCATCTTAGCTCAAGTAACACCTATTGATCACAGGGATTAGATTTCTCACATTTGAACACTGAACTATTTTCAAGCATGCCATTAAAATGCTGTAGCAGAAATGCCAGTAATGAAAGTCGAAGGAAGCAAAATAATTAAAATGCAGACTGATGCGGACAGTCAAAAGTAGGCAGTTAAAAGTACTGTTGTATGCAGTTGAGAAAGAAAACTACAGTAAATGATCCTCACGTCTGCCCCTGTAAAAAGTACATCAGGGAGGTGAAGGCACTGATTGTAAAACAAAATCATGCTACCGGTGGCAGCCCTCTTTCAGGGCAGGGCATCTGGGGGTATTACCAATTAGACAATAAGAAAGATGTATTAGTAATGCAGAAAAGTTGGAGATATGCTGAAAAAACATAACCTTTAAGCATGATATAAAAATTTGGAGGTTTTACAGAAAGAAATGAAAGAAAAATATATAACACAATATTTTTACGCTTTCTTACTGTAATAATTGCATTTCAGTTGTTTAACAACAAGATATATTTATCAGAAGCTTTACAATTTGTTAGTAAGTCATACAATACAAACATGCTGTACATTTTGCAAATAGCTATTTTGTTTTTAAAATGGGACATCTCATGTGCACAAAAATGCTTGTTAAAAACGTTCTTAAAAGAAAAAAATATCCTTTGCTGGTAACCAGTGCTATTATTATGAAAGTTGTTTTGAACTATTAACCAATAAAGATACTTGTTGAAACCCCGTTGAATACAGAGATAATGAGATGCTTTTTATTGAGCCAACATGCACTTTACATCCATCCACAACACTTTTTTTTTTTTTTTTTTTTTGCTCATGTGGTCCGGATGTCACTTTAACAGTGACTATTATCTAGAACCAAGGTTTACACAGCCAGGAGGCTAGCCCTGCCGTGGTTTGGTACTTCTGGTCAATTTAGAATGCTCAGTCTATCTACTGCGTGTCTTTGGAATGTGGGAGGAGGACCCATGCGACCACAGAGGGCTCTCCAGTAGAGAACTGAACAGGGAAACTTCTCGCTGGAAGGTGATAACACTATCCGCGCCACCGCGCCACCATGTGGTGTTTATTTTATTTATTTATTGACAATGCAGTACGCGCACACGCACACACACCAAACTGATCTTGGTAAATATAGATAATATGGTTACATTCAAGATAAGCTCAACGCATGTATTGTTTGTTTTTATGTCATTGTTGAGCTTATGCTGTACTTGTGTGAGCACACATTAGTTTATCCTGGAAACAACAGATAAAATAAGTAAGACAATAAAAAACATACTCGGGCTGCAGACTGGATGCAAAGCTGCTGAATTTTTAAATATGGAATGGGGACTTGTTTTATTATCGTCACTCGGCCAGGCACTCCCTGTGGAAAATGGTAACAATAAGTTTGTAAACACTCATTCTGTGACGCTGCGCCAATACTGCAAATTATAATTTGGATAACAGAAGGTTAGACATTTGTTGCTACTTGCTTCATAAACGAAAAAGTGATGCAAATTTCAAGCTGTTGCATGGGGGGGGGGGGGGGGGGTCATGCAAATATTAACGAGCGCTGCGTTTAAATATCCTTGTAGGTAATACTGACCGAGACCTTTATTTCTTGCATTTATCGTAAGAATTATGGACGTCTGTTTACAGTTATTACTTTTCGTTGCGTTCTTCTCTTGTGAGTGAAGTATTTCGTAATTATTGCTGATTGCTATGTTATGATAAGAACAGCCATTTGTATGTAAACTTATTGTAATAATCTCATTTCTTGCAGGCGTCCGTTCCCAGATCGTTCTGACAGAGTCCGGAGGAGACGTTAAACGCCCCGGAGAATCTCTCAGACTGTCCTGCAAAGCCTCGGGGTTGTTATTAAGCAGCACTCCTATGAGCTGGGTGCGTCAGCCCCCCGGGAAGGGGCTGGAGTGGGTCTTCTCCACTAACACTTACTACTCCGATAAGGTGAAAGGCAGATTCACTCATTCTAGGGATGACTCAGCAATACCATGTACCTGCAGATGGACAAGCTACAGACAGATGACACGGCCACCTACTACTGTGCCCGATATGCACTGTGAAACGTCACAATGAGACGGTCGTACATTAACCAGCCTGCAGACCCCACACCATTTCGGTGAAACGTTTGTGCAGCAGTACAGGGCACTAACTAAGTGGTTTGCATATCGCTTCTCGAGAGGGAAGAGTGGTCAGTTTGCAAGATCACAGCTATTTCTTTTAAGGTTGCCACCTCTTCAGATACTCAAAGTAGGACTTTTTTATGAAGGGTATAATCTTGTAAAATAAACCAAAAGCACAAGTGGTGTGCTGGTGTAGCTAAGCATACGCAGCGTACTCACATGAGTACATTTCTTACTGAGCGTGTCTTGGATTGTTTGTTAAACAAACAGCGCAGAATTCTAGAACGGTTTGAGCTCATGGTGACAGTGTAGAGCCTTACCGAGCATGCTTATGTGACAGGAAAGCGCCTGCAAATACAGCCATAATATGTTTGCCTAACGGCAACATGTTAATGGTTGATGCCATTTCTGAAAACGAGAAGTCGGGAAGTGAGGGCAACAAGTTTTGGTCTTAGCACAAAATATACATCACTGGCGACATCTCTGAAATGGTGCAAGACTGGCCCGGGTCAAGAGGGACAGGTGGTGACCCTAATTAGTGCACCTCAAACATACCTTTTTTAGACTAAGTCTGTTAGCATTACATAATGTTAGACAATACCTCTCATCTTCCCTGCTTAATAATTCTGGATCAAGTCAATAATAACTGGGGGGGGGGGGGGGGGTGTAAATGCCCCGAATCAGAGACGCTTGTAAACATTACTCCAGTTCACTTATAAAGTTAATAGAACAAGTTTTGCAAGTTGCAGATCATCTTCCTCTGCCACATTTTCTTCAGTTTCATCCTGTGCCATTTGTTACTCTTTTATATGGGAACTCGCTAGCCTATCACTCCTCAACATTGACTGTGTCAAGAGTTACCTGTTACTTCCCTTGCTGTGCAACTCCAACTGAAGGTTTGTACTGGTTTGCTCCTGAAGGTCCAAAGTATCTTCATGTGTCAACTGATCAGATGTTTCTCGCTCTACTGGTTTCTCCTTAATTTTGGGATCCATTGCTGTAAACTGTTGTTGTCTTTCGGCTTTTCCCAGTTAGGGTTCGCCACAGCAGAACTCCAGTCCGCTAATGATTGGCAGTAGAATTTTATGAACGCTGAGGTGCCAGCTCGACGTTCAACCTTCAGTGAAGGCACACCTATTTACGCATGTGTTTCAAACACCCACCCAACCATGGGGAGGACATGCAGACTCCACACAGAAGGCACTCCCTGCACTCCAGCCGAGAATCGAACAGGAGAACCTCTTGCTGTGAGGCAACAACGCTACCGCTGCACCACCGCTGAAGTATCCATTGCTCTACACTGCTGTTGTATTTTCAGAGTTAGATTTTCTACACTAAATGTTTCACTTCACAGGTACTCCATAACCTTAGTTTTTTTTTTTAACTTCTCCATTACTAATCCTCTTTTCTACCTTTTTCTTTATTTACTTTTTTTTTGTATTGTAAAATTTTCCACGTCTGAATGCCTTTGTTTGTATTTCTCTTCAAATATCTTTGGTGCTGCTCTTTTTGAATTGATTAGGTTTGCTTTTTCCTTTGCATAAATATTACACCACATTAAATCTCTTTTTCTTTCCCGTGTCCATATTTCTTCTTCAGATGTCTCCTGATCTTCCTGTTTTTCCTTACTTTGGGGACTCATTCCATCATGCTGTGATGTAATCTGTCTTAGACCTTTTACACTAAATCCATCACTTCTCAAGTATTCCATAACTTCAACTTCTATATTTTTAACTTCTGTTTGACTAATCTTCTGTTCTACATTCCCTTTTTGTAATCTTATTTTTTTATTGTGAAATTGTCCATATCTTTATGCTTTTGCTTGTATTTCTCTTCAAATATCTTTGGGGCTGCCTTTTTGTGTTGATTAATTTGGCTCTCTGCTTTGCATAAATATTGCACCATATTAGATCTCTCTTTTCTTTCCCCATATCCATATTTCTTTTTTATACCTTTCAAAAGTATCTAGATTTTATTCTTTATATTTTTGCACCTCCTCAGATGCTTCTTTTTCCAAATGGATCAAGGTTTTTCATAAATCTGTTGTATTAATGAACACAAATTATTATTTGATGCTTCAGACAGTTTTTCTTGTGGAAGTATTTTTCTTGCCTTTAATTGCTATGTTAATCTTTTCATATATCTTCTGTCTGAAAATTCTGGACGTTTTGCATAATAGTAACAACACATAATTTCTTTCTTATCCTCAGTAGTCCATTCTATTATCTCTATGGCTCTTGTTTGGCCCATCAGTTTTTGTGATTTTTGAGGACTGCTACTTCCTTCTATAACGGGGGGGGGGGGGGGTGCAATCCTCCCCCTGTGCCTGGCCCATCCCCATTGTAGGAATGTTTCTGTGTCTTCAGCATTCTACACTGTCATTTTTTCCACTCCTGGCACCAGTTTGCCTACCAGGATTGGGTACTTTTTTATCCTGCATCTTGTGCACCCAGCTATTTTTTTTTATTTTTTAACCTATTTCAGTCAATAATATATGCTATATAAAATACAGTTTATATATCAGTGTCGTCTTGGTGAGCTTTTGTGAAAAAAAGGGTCCACCTCATGAAGGTACTCACCAAGACCTGAAGATGAATTCATTTCCAGCAATACCACTCTCCTTCGTTTGCTGACCTATCAGTTCTGTCATGAAGTGCTGCACATGTCACATATGGACAGAAGCAGTCTGTAATAAAATCAAACACGTATACACATACATGCACACCTATTATCTTCTATCACATGGATATAGTGATTTCTGTTTAAATGGTCTAATAATGGGTAGGATTTTATGTGCTCTTGACTTTTAGCCTAGTAATGCTGTATGACTCTCTGAACATTGCACATATCAATGTTTTTGTCATCCACATGTGCTATGTTGAGGTGTGGATGCACTGTAGCCCTACAACAATGTATTCCAATTTGTAATTTCAACTACTGTATTGATGTCCACTGCTACCAATAGTTACATGTTCCTTCCATAACAGATGTAGTAATATGCCTCCTGAGGACTGTTGACATGGGATAACTCTATGTATATTGTTACCTTACTAAGGCATGTGTTCATATAGTGAAGTATATCCACATTCTACACAGTTCTTATTCAACCATCACACTGGCAGGTGTGCATGTGTATACCTAGCATCTGGAAATGTTATCTGAAATATAGCGATATTACACCATACTGATTACATGGGCACATATGCCTGGGTTCACCCAAATGTTGTAAGGCTGTTATATACACAAACATATAACATGTTCAGATTCACTTGCAACCTTATGGAATTCATTGTATGCACAAGTGTGCTGCTATTCACAAGGATTATTCATTGTATACACAAGTATGCTGCTATTCACAAGGATTATTCATTGTATTCACAAGTGTGCTGCTATTCACAAGGATTGTTAATTGCATACACAAGTGTGCTGCGATTCACAAGGATTACTCATTGTATGCACAAGTGTGCTGCTGTTCACAAGGATTATTAAGGTGTTCCACAGAAGCATTGTGGGATTGTCAGCATTTGTCTCTTTTACTGTTCTGCATGAACCACACCCATCACAGTTGTAATATGTCCATATATGGTGTCATGCTATCACTCACACCTTTCTACTGATAAACATATAATCATATGATGTACAGCCTATGTGATGACATGGAATAGGATGAGTTTTATAACTGTGTTAATAGTTCTCCTGTGTTGTATGTGATTCATACTCAACATTGTATTTGGAGGTGATGTCACAAAGCATTTTGCAACTATGTCTGAAATGTTATGTGGAATACCCAGCTATACACAAAGCTGGTTGTCAATGGCACCACCTATACTTAAACAGATGAAATAGACAACCTGTCCCCACCAGTAGTCACCCAAAGTATAATTGTCACCATTCCTCAGCCTATCTCAAGACAGCAGCTAATCTCTGCCCTTTCTAAGGCTAAAAATATGGCATCAGTGGACCCTGACAACATCCTAGGTTACATTTTAAATAACTTCATACCTATCTACTAGACCCACTTAGATCCCTATTTAACCATAGCCTCCATACAGGCTACATTACAGCAGAATGGTGGACACCAACAGTCATCCCTCTATACAAGGGGGGACCATCAGCATACCCAGGGAACTATAGACACATAAACCTGAATAGCCTCCTCAGTAATGTTATGGAAATAATCATCATGGTTATCAACAAGGACACAGGTAATCATCCCTCTATACAAGGTGGGACCATCAACATACCCAGGGAATTATAGACACATAAGCCTGAATAGCCTCCTCAGTAATGTTATGGAAATAACCATCATGGTTATCAACAAGGACATAGGTAATCTCCCAGCTCTTGGACCAAGCCAGTTTGGATTCATTAACGGTTGATCATGTCTGTTAAATCTGGATGACTTCTTCGAGAATGTCAAAGGCCATGGATGAGGAAAAGACTGTGTATCCCACCTAAATTGACCTGGCCAAGGCATTTGATACAATTCCCCACTCAGGTATTATAGAGGAACTCTCTCATCTGGGCATAAAACATTAAACCACCAGGCAAGTAGCCAAATGGCTCACCAGAAGGACACATACTGTCAAAATGCGGGAATTCACCTCTAGCAAACAGCCAGTCACCAGGGGTGTACCACAGGTTTCTGTACTAGGCCCTTTCCCGTTGAATATTTATTTCTCAGAAATCAATACAAACTTGGACAGTCTTTGTCTGACCAAGTAGGTGGCTGACTGCAAATTGGGGGCAATCAACGATTCCATGGGCAATGCTGATATTCTGCAGAAAGGATTAATGCACACAGATGATTGTTGCCAGCATCATGGAGAGAAATTAAATCCAAAGAATCATAATTGTTCCCTTTTAGAAAGGAAATACCCCACCTAATTACAATATGGACAGCAACTCCCTAAGAGTAAACCCAGAGGTACTTGACCTGGGTAATCAGGCTGATACTAATCTGAACTTTGACTACCATGTGTCCTCAGTTGTGAGAAAGTCCTTCAATGTGGCACAACTCATACATAAGGGAATAACATACAGATCAAGAGACAATATAATTTAATTGTACTTGACTTGCATTACACAGTTAATTGAGTACAATGCACCCTTTTGCATATACAGCACCAGATATCTGCAACAGTTGGAGCAACTCCAGAGTTTCCTCGCTAGGAAGATTTAGATTTTAAAAAAGACAAGTCCTATTCAGAAGTATTGAAAGCTCTATCACTGCATTCTGTCTCCTACAGCCTACTAAGGGAAAACCTAAGTTTGGCCTACAGGGCAGTGTCCGATCAGGCCCTGATGGAAATATTACACATTAGTAAATCAAACTGCACAAGACTCACTCATTCCAAGGATCTTAACCTGGCCTCTGACATAAATAAATCATGTTGGAGAGATAGCTACATCTTTCAGTGAGTACCCCTTCTGTAGAGCAAGCTTCCCATTCACATAAACAGAGCCCTTCCCTGACCCTCTTCAAACACAACCTAGATCAATAGATGTCACTTTGCAAATGTACTCCTAGTGTGGTGATCATAACCCTCATGGACGGAGGCAGTCAGTATTACACACCATAGCAAAGGCTCATATGCAAGCATACTAAACCAACCACCAGCCATAATATCCAAGACATACACTACACATACTGACACAGATACAAGTGTCTCATCATCAAAGCCCATAAGGCAATGCAGATCCACTCCAAATACATTAGTCATAGGAGACTGTATAGTGAAACACACAGATGCCTCCCTTGCCAGGCTGAACAAGGAGATAGTCATGGTCAATTGTGTTTCTAGTGCCAGGATTCATCAGATCATGCAGGCAGTCAAATCTCTCAACAAAAGTACCGTTATGTTGGTTATGTCATAGTATGTGTTGGTGTGAATGACTTGAAATGTACCTCCCTGGACTACACAAGGGGAGACATGATTGAGCTCTCTAATTATGTGTCCCAGGCAGGTATGCCCCTAGCCTTGAGCAGCATATTACCCTCACCTAGGATGATACCACAATATAAACAGAACATCATTGACTTCAATAACTGGCTTAGTTTCTGGTATCATTCTAAAGGGATCCAGTTTCTGTCAGCGTGGGATGACATGATCGATAGAACTCAATGCTTCGCCAAAGAGGGTCTTCATCTGTCACCCTGGGATTTCAGCTACTGACAAAGGCTCTTGCCACCCCATAGTGCCTTTTTAGGCAATGTCACAAGGACAAAATTCCCAATGTAAAAATTTCATCAAAAACAACCTCTAAGGTTATGCTGCTAAATGCTAGGAGTCTTAGCATGAAACTGCACTCACTTGAAGCCATCCTCACCATGGAAGACACTAACATCTGTGCAGTCATGGAGACCTGGTTCAAAGCAGTGGAGAGCACCCCAGCTATACCAGGTTACACCTCCTACAACACGTTCAGACCACAAATGGAAGGTGTGAAAACTAAAGGATGTGGTGTATCAATATTCATTAAAGATAAATAAATCTCCAAATTGGTTAAACAGTATTCCCTGGAGACACTTCAGGTGCAACTAACTGTTAGTAGGACACCTATTCAAGTCATTGCCAGCTACAGGACCACCATCATGAGTCAAGGCACCCACTCTGCCTACTTGGAGCTATTGGAATCCATCAATATACATCCAAGCACCATGGTTCTGGGTGATTTTAATTACCCATCCATTAACTGGGTAAATTACTTGTGCTCAAACTCACTTGCCCAAAGGTTCCTTGAGTTCATTAACTCCAATAACCTGGACCAGCTGGTGGACACCTCAACTAGGGGTGTCAACATCTTGAATCTGGTGCTTACCAATATGGGGAACCACTGTAGCAGCCCCATTGTGAGGTCTTCCATTTTCAGATCTGACCACAAATCAGTCTCATTCGAAGTAATGATCATACCACCCCCCCCCCCAGCAGCAACTAAACTAAAAAACTTCTCCAAAGCAGATTATATCCTTCTAAGGGATGGTATAAATAGCTTCACTACACCTCCCCCCTCAGATGTAACTGATCTGCAAGGCCATGGAATGTATCACCATGGAACTCATAAACAAAGATATTGGTAATCTCCAAACTCTGGATCCCACTCAGTTCGGGTTTGTGAAAGGCAGATCATGCCTCCTGAACCTGATCGACTTCTTTGAGGCCATCACCAAAGCCATAGATGAGGGTAAGGTGGTTCACACAGCCTACCTTGACCTCGCCAAGGCTTTCAGCACCATCCCCCATTCTGGAATTATAGCTAAACTCACTAAACTAGGTATATATCCCTACGTCACAAGATGGGTTGCCAACTGGCTCATTGACAGAACCCACACTGTAAAAGTTGCAGACTCCAAATCTGACCTCAAAGCAGTGACAAGTGGAGTACCACAGGGTTTTGTCCTGGGACCTCTCCTGTTTGGTATCTACTTTTCTGAAGTACAGGCTAACATAGAAGGCCTCTGGCTAATGAAGTTCACAGATGACTGCAAACTAGGAGCCATAGTCAAGTCCCCAAATGATGTGGGCCTCCTACAGAAGGGCCTCGCTGAGACAAATGCCTGGTGTCAGAGCCATGGCCTCAAGCTCAATGCCAAAAAGTGCAGTGTCATCCCCTTTGGTAAAAACTCTGTACCCATGAACTACCACATAGGCAGCAATCTACTTAACACTGAACGCATGATAAGAGACCTTGGGACCCAGGTGAACAGTAGTCTCTCCTTTGATAGTCACATCACCACAGTAGTCAGGAAGTCCTTCTACATGGCACACCTCATCATAAAAGGGTTCTCATCCAGGAAAAAATAGGTCATTGTTCCCCTCTACTCGACACTCATTAGACCCATTATAGAGTACAATGCCCCTTTTGGAATGTACCTCACAAGACATCTGCAGCAGCTGGAAAGGCCACAGAAGTACCTCACAAAGAGGATTACTGGCCTCAAACAAATGCCCTACACTGATTATCTAAAAAAACTCCAGCTTTACTCCGTAGCATATCGCCTACTCCGAGGTGATCTCTGCCTAACATATAAAGTTATGTCAAACCCAGAGCTGTTGGACATGCTACACCTAAAGAAATCCCAATCCCTCTGAACTACACACTCTAGGGACCTAAATGTCACCACAATAAACAGAACATGCTGGAGGGATAGATTCCTGTCCCAGAGACTTCCATACTCTGGAACAGGCTACCCATCTATGTCAAGCAAAGTCCTTCATTAGCACTCTTCAAGAAAAATCTTGATGAGTGGATGGGAAATAGGAAATACACCCCGGGGATCACTTCTGTATCTCTGCTCGACAGTGGCACAGGAAAATTACTTTCTTGGGTGGCGTAAGCCAGGGAACCTTGTTGGCTGGGCTTATGTAGGCCCTTGGGCTGATAGCCTAGTACCTACCTATGAACCTATGAACCTATAATTATGCCTAGTCCTACACCAATGCTTTTTACAGACAGCTATATAACTGCATTGACACAGCTATTCCTGATAGGACCAAAACAAGCTCTTCAAGGAACAGCAAACTTGTGTGGTGGACAACTGCCATTAACAGGCTTTACAATAAGAGGAAGACATTGCTGTCTAAGAGTAAGAGGGAGCAAGCCCTCCTAAACTGGAAACACTCCCTTCTCAGCTTAAATAAGCAAATACGACTTCTTGTGAAGTCCTCCAAAGCAAACTATGAATTAAAATTAGCATCCTCAACTAAGAACAACCATAAGGCGTTCTTTAGTCACATCTGTAGCCTAAAAGGTAAGGCCCAGATTTGTGCCAAACTGGTAGATAATGATGCGACATACACTGAGCCTGTGGACATAGCACACCTGTCAGCCAACAGGTTCTGTGAAAACATCACTCCCCTGTCCCAACCACACATACCACATGACATTCCTTCCACATGAATCTCACCTTGTATCTCTAGACAGCAGATTGTAAATACACTCTCTAAGGCCCAAAACACAGTATCTAATGGACCTGATAACATTCCAGCCTGCATCCTACATGGGCTCCAATAAGAATTAGCAATGCCATTAGATACTCTTTTTAATCATACTCTAAGCACCAGCTTCATCCCAGCTGAATGGAAAATGGCCACCGTTATCCTCTTGCACATGGGTGGTGCTTCCACTGACCCCGGGAACTATAGACCTATTAGCCTGACTAGCCTTATCTGTAAGGCCATGGAGTGAATCATCATGGACCTTATTGACAAAGATATAGATAATCTCCAAACACTCAACCCTACTCAGTTTGGATTTGTCAAAGAGAGATCATGCCTGTTAAACCTGGTGGACTTCTTCAAGACAGTCACCCAAGCCCTGAACAAGGGGATAACTGTGCATACAGCCTACCTGGACTTGGCCAAGGCTTTTGACATTATTCCCCACTCACGCATTATTGACAAACTCACCCAGCAAGGTATGAACCTTATATCATTAGGTAGGTCACTAACTGGCTCATTGAGAGAACCCATACTGTCAAAAGAGGGGGCTCTACTTCCAACAGCAGACCTGTAAGCAGTGCTGTTCCACAGGGATCAGTCCTGGGACCACTACTGTTCAGAATCTATTTCCCCGAAGTACAGGCAAAAATTAAAGATCTGTGGCTGACAAAGTTTGTGGACGACTGCAAACTGGGAGTGGTTATAGAATCTCCAAATTATGTCAACACCCTACAAGATGGTCTTACGCAAACAAATGATTGGTGCCAAAGTCACAGCCTTAAACTCAATGCAAAAAAAGTATTATCATCTTTTTCAGTAAGAGCAATGTTCCTGCTAACTACCACACCAATAGAAACACCCTAAGCATGCTGTCAGTGGTGGGAGACCTGGGCACACAGGTTAACAGCAACCTTACATTTGATCACCCTATCTCCACAGTGGTAAGAAGGACATTCTATATTGTTTATCTCATGGGTAAGGGCATTGCCTCCAGAAAAAAAGAAGTTATAATCTCCCTGTACTCTTCCCTCCTCAGACCAATAATTGAGTACAATGTCCCTTTTGTTATGTACCTATCCAGGCACCTGCAGCAATTGGAGAGACCACAAAGTTCTTCACAAGGAGAATTTAAGGTATTCAGTATCTGTTGTATGTGTATCAGCTGAAGCCACTGTCACTTTACTCTGTTTCATACAGATGATTCAGAGGTGATCTCTGCTTTGCATATAAGACAATCTCTGACTCTGCTTTATTGGAAATGTGTCCAATGGTCCATGAGTTATTCGGTCTAAAGACCTTAACCTGGTATGAAACATTAATAGAACCTGCTGGAGGGACAGGTCTGTCTCCCAGAGGTTATTGCACCTGTGGAACAGACTCCCAATTCATGTCAAGCAGAGCATTCCTTTGGCCCTCTTCAAACCCAATCTGAACGATTGGATGGGTAACCATAAATTCACCCTGTGGTTTCATCTGTGTCTCTATTGGACAGGGGAAATAGGTGCTGATCATAGAAACAAGGGCAGAACTTGGCTATGCTTGTAAGGGCCTTAGGGCTATTAGCCTGGTAACCTCATATGATCCTATGATTCTGTGAACTTTGTTCACCTAGTTATTGAACATTGTTAAACTCAAGTTAAATCTGGCTAGGCTTGTATGGGATCTTGTGTCATTAATCTAGTACTCTTATGTGAACCTTTGAACCTATGAATCTATGAAGTGCAGTTGTAGCCTCAGTACAGCTATAGTGTGTCTGCACTGCATCACAGACATACCACTACATCACATCAGTATTACCACTTGATCGTTTGCATGAACACATATGGATGTATGTCAGGATTTCATGGCAGTATAACATTTTGACTGGCAGTGTCAGGGGGACAGTAATCATGTGTCACATGTCCTGAGGTTTGAAATGTACTTATAACATGTGCTCCATGCCTTATATCACAGTTACAGCTTCCTCACTCTTTGACACTAGACTTTGCACTGCTATAGTTTCTGTACACATGGGCATAGTTGATGCATTGGCATCAGTCTCACATACTGCTGTACCATTCATTATGACAGATCACTTCTTAATTCACACATCAGTTGCAGATGCTTCAGACAATTTATCCATTGACATTACATGTGGCAGATGTATGCAATACTCAGCTGTGTGTAAGGAATCCACTCATAATAGTGTGGTGTTTGTAAGTGTTGTTATCCATATGTCCGATACCTACATTAGCCAGGGACACTTTAGACAAGTGCATCACATTTAACCCAGTGAGTTCCCACACTTCTGGTAGGCTATACAAAACTACTCTTTGGGATGTATACCCATTAGGATTTGACAGTGCGGACTGCCCTTCAAGGTGTTCTACTAGATGATTGCCCAATGGATCTTTCTGTGTTGCACTCAGTAAATGCAGAGCTAAAGGATGATATTGATGGCATGGGTTTGATTCTTGCAGGTGGTGATTCTGGTTGATGTGCCATCCAAACCTATCAACTGGCCATGATTGGCCCTAATTTCAACGTCACTTTCAACAATGTCCCTCTTTAACCCTCCAAAAATTGGTCACTTTCGGGAAGATGTGGTGAATTCCCCTTATAGAATACTGACAATCATTACAGTTGCACACATCTGTTCCTGCAGAACATGTATAATAAGTTACCATTCACATATTCTGTATATGCCACAGATTAATGGTTGCAATATTGTAAACGTGTTCATGATTGTGCCTTTTTTGTGTGCATTTGTCTAGGAGTCTGTTGCTATATGTCACTGATTGATTGAGAGTTATGGTGACATGTCAGTCATATTTTAGCACATCATTTTGCAGATATTCGGAGTATGCATGTAGTCCTAATTTATATAACGTCCTTACTAAATGTCCTCTGCAGTGAACATGTCAGTGATGTTTATATCACAACTATTCACCTCCATTGACTTGTAACCTTGTGTGACCATCACATATATACTATAATGTGTGTTTATATCTTAATATACTTGTTCAGGAGGTGTAAACAGCATTACATACTGTGCTATCTACATATGTGCTTAATGCTGTCACTGACTTTTACTGAAGTATGCATATATTGACATGTCCTATGTTGGGGACGTTGCCATATTTACCTTGGCCACTTCCTCTTTATTCTTTCCCATCATTCATGTGTGTGCCCATTTTCATCAGCACACCTCCCCTGCCCAGTGTACATTTCCTTGTATTTGCCCTTCCTATTCACTCCACCTCAATTATTTCATTCTTCAAATAATTTTTTAGTGTATATTACACTGAGTACACTTTTTACTGTATTATTACTGCTGGTATTGCAGGAATTTTACCCCTGGTAGTCATTGTGACTATCTTTGCAATTTTGATGATCAAGTTTGCATCTTCTTTCTGTGCTTGGGCTGCTGTGCATAGTTCCCTGGCTAGCAACACTGTTGCTGGCCACAAAACCTTGCTTGCATTCATGGAAGCACAATGAACATCATGAATACGCAATTAGAACTGCTGCTCATCGCTCTAACATGTAAACTCTGTGTAGGCTTTTTGTGAAGGCGATATAAGAAGACGGAATTGTAATAGTCCTGTAGCTGATCATTTTGTGTCCGTGCATGGGGGGATCTAAGACGAGTTTGTTTTTAGTGTGCTGGCACATCCTATTTTGAAGTACAGGGTAGTTTTAAGGATGAATTGAACAAGCTGGAATAAAGAATGGTTATACATTTTAGGACACTTTACTGCAGGGAAATGGATATTGATAGCAATTTAACTTTATAAGGAGGAATTCCCTTAGAGAGTTTGTATTTAATAATTTATTAAAATTATTTAGTAAAATAGAAACATAATAAAATTAAAAAAAATATTGTAGGTAAATTTTGTTATATGTATAATGTATAGTACAAAATGAAATATTTGTTTTATTTAAAGATTTGAGTGTTTTAAACATTTAGAATATGTATGAGCAGGGTACTGTTTCTTTAATTGTAATGAGATAATTAGGGTTAATTGAATAATTTTTATTTGTAATAGCACTTAGTGTATAAATAGGGTGATTGTTTTGATGTTTAAATATTCCTCAGAAAGTGAAAAGCCAAGGTACCAGAATAAATTCTATTGATGATTATACCCTGTGGTGTTGAGGATTCTTGATGGAAAATCCAGCTTTGGTATGTCTATATTTCATGTTTGCTTTTTCTGTGTTTACATCATCTTTCTGCAAAGACTACATGGAGTTCATTGAATTCCTGTGATTATTTAGTCTATATTTGTTTTTATGACTTAGATAATTTCTAAAAGCTAATTAGCTACATAATTTTGCATACCTAATTAATTTTGTAATTCTACCACTTTTGTTGAATTTTTCTGTGTAAGTCTCTTTTTACTGGTATATATTCATGCGTACAGAATATTACAATTCCATGATATTAGAGAACTTGTTCACAATGCCTTGAGCAGGTTAAGTTGAGTTATAAGAGATAGTATGCCATTCTATTTTTAAGTATGTTAGTTAAAGCATCTTTGGGTGGAAATTATAGACAGATTGTGCATTTTACAAATATTTTCAGTTAGGTGGGGGAGGGTGTCTTCAACTATTCAGTAGCACGGGATTTTTGAGATGTTTATAAATGCGGCAGGCTTGGAGTGTCACCTATTTAAATTAAGGCATAGCACAGTGTGATGAGCTCCACTGTCTTTGGGAATTTGCGTAGCAATTCACAAGCATCTTTACTATGCATGATATGTACAATATGGTATAGAAAATGCATAGTCGGCTTTATGCACCAGTGAACCCTGTGGTTGCTGGTGGCCCCTGTTCCTGGGAGGAGGACCCAACCACAGCAATTTATCTTATCTGGGATGGTGCAGTGGTGCAGCGGTAGCAATGTCGCCTCACAGCAACAGGTTCTCTGGTTCAATTCTCGGCTGGGGTGCCTTCTGTATGGAGTCTGTATGTCCTCCCTGCATTCGTGTGGGTTTCCTCCAGGTGCTCTGGTTTCTTCCCACATTACAAAGACATGCATCTGGAGCATTTCTCCCCAGGCTTCTGCTGAAAATTGGCTTTGTTTCAAGTCAGACTTTCCCGGTTAACAAATGTTAAATAAAAATAAATTATCTTGACATTTTGTAACATGTATGTCAAACCAGCAAGGTAAGAGTGACTGATCTCTGTGAAAACCTTTGATTTTAAGAAAAGCTGATGTTTCCAATATTCAGGAATGATTTTCTCTTTTCAGGAATTTTATAAATACTGGCAGAATGCCACATACTATACCAACTTTGTTGCCGAAGAATTAAGCTCAGTGCCAAAAATAATAGCAGAATAAAGGCCCCAAATCAGGATCACATTTTAAATAAGTTTAAAATGTTAATAGAGTAACACTTTTTGCATCAGCAATCATCTTGTTTGACAATAAGTGATAAAACTCTGATGTTTGGATTTGTTGACTGTCTGTAATCCTGAATGATTTATCAGTAAATCAAACTTTTTTACAAAAGACAGAGAAAAATTATGTGCAAAATCAAGAAATGTCTGTGAAATCAGGAACAGTGACAGCTATACATCACTCCTCAATCAGATAAATAAAAATGACACACCCCTGTTGCTGTTTGACAACTGCTAATCAGCAGTCGCTGATATGGTGTGGCAGTACCAGTGTTGTACAATGTAGTGCTATTTGCTGAAATAAGTACAAAACTAGTATTGCTATGACTCATACGTGTGTGTGTGTATGTGTGTGTGTGTGTGTGTGTGTATGTGTGTGTGTATGTAAAAGCACTGATTTTTACCTATGCGCCAGTGTTGTTTTTAATTAGCTTATTTGCTAATTAATTGGAATTAGAATTAGCAGCTCATTTTTTGCTAATTAGAATTAGCTGTCTGACATATCTAATTAATTAGAATTAGCAAACATTGAAACCAATTAGGCTAATTAGATTTTTAATTAGCAACTTACTGCCAACTGTCTTACCTTACAACTTGTCAGTCCAAGTGTTCAACTTGAAAACAATGTAGTCAATGTCAAATCATAAAGATTAAACAGTATCTCTAAGCACATGTTTAGCGAAATAATCAACTGCACAGTAAACATATTTAAAACCATAAAATAGTAAAATCATCAAATAGTAATGTTCAATAAAACAAAAAGTCCAAGAGATGAAGCAGTAAAAAATAACCACCAAGAAGGAACCACCACACAGGCAGAACTGGGATCACCAGAAAGAAGAATACCGCAAGCAACCCCATTGATGTATCACTAAGTCTACTTCGCCTAGCTGAAGCAATGTAGCGAGCAGTACTCAAAACCTTTTAACATTCGGTGAAGCAGGTATACAGTGGTGCTTAAGATGTAACTTGTATAAGGTTGGAAATGATTCTTGGCACACAATGCCACTCCAGCAGACTAGCGTCTCCAAGCTGCTGCATGGTGATGACAAATACGACCCCAATTCTGACTGAATGCTGTTTGTTGGTGTGCTGTTGTTTTCCATCGTGTATGAAAACAGAATGTCCGGCTGTCAAGCTGATGGTTGCTGCTGTGGTACTGGTGCACGAGCGACTTCTTCTTCTGCAGGTAGTCGATGTTTTATGATTGACTTAGTACTTGCATCTCAGTGAATAATACCTGTCGTACTGGATTGCTGTCACCTGGATCGGTTGTCTACCTCAATTTGAATCATGCATCCACAGCTGAGCTGATCAGGTAATGTGCCTGGTGAAATAGATAATCACATCTGTTGCTCAACAATGCCAAGAGACCAGACTTGATTGATGTACAATGCTGTAGTTCAGTCTTCTCTATATGTTTCTTCTATTGCCAATTATTGTCAGTAGAACCTGACTACAGGAACTGGAAGACAGAAGTTATGTGCAGTTTAGTTAACTAGGTAAAGTGTGATTCAGAATTGAAACTGGAATGGGTTGCTTCTACGGTAAGATGGTAAGTTAATACACTGTTAGATTACTACATTTCAATCATTGTTAAATACATAACAGAAACTTGTTATGCAATTTTATTTTGATTGTAAAATATATCTAATTAAGCTTCTAATTAAGACATTTTAATTATAATTAATTCAAAACACCTAATTAAGTATAACTAGAATGATATGGTTATTTATTCTAATTAATTAGAATTACTGCATTTTCTAATCAATTAGATAATTAATTACAATTAGCTAATTAATCAGACAACACTGCTGTGCACACACCCAATAATGCTATGTCACCTACATTATTCTTCTGAGTATCAGTAAAATGTAGCTAAGAAGTAAATATATCTCAAAAGTAAGGCATAACTATATCACAGAACATTCAGACATTTAGATCCTCTACGAGTCTGCTGGCCCCTACTCCCCAGACTATATAAATGGATTCAGGGGGATCCCTTAATCATTCTTGACTGTAAGGCATCCACAGAAAAGCTGTTGCTGGTTTGGGAAAAAAAGCAGAGAAGGAGTTAGAAGAGCCTTAGGATCTTGCAATCTGTGAGGGATTGAAATGAGAGAGAAGAGGAAGACCTGA
Organism: Protopterus annectens; assembly: GCF_019279795.1. Taxonomy (NCBI): domain Eukaryota; kingdom Metazoa; phylum Chordata; order Ceratodontiformes; family Protopteridae; genus Protopterus; species Protopterus annectens. The sequence goes on from NC_056745.1 coordinate 26,261,693, forward strand.
GCATTAGGCAGGCTTTATGCAGGAGCAGAGCCATGCATTTATGAGATGATTTTTCAAAAAGGGGCTTTGAACTGGGTTAGGCCAGGCATAGACCTGGTAGCTAGAGGTAGTGAATTCCAAAGTATAGAGACAGAGTATGAATACAGCGAATGACCTGATTTTCTTGTGGATTTTGAGATAGCTAAGAGATTTTTGTCTTCTGATCATAGGGATCGATTTGGTGTGTAAGGTGTGACTAGATTGACTAGTGCAGGGCAGGCAGTAAGCTTGAAAATAAGGCTGTGCAAGATGGATAGCTGAATAAAGGCAAGTTGGTTGGGGAGTAATTCTAGGAGTGGTTTACAGTGGTGAGTCTGATATTTAGAGTTTGTGGCAAACTTAGCAAATTTGTTGTAGCACTGTTCCATCTTTTTATGATAGACATTTGTAAGTTAATTAGGATAGGGGCACCATAAAGAAGGGAGGGAAGTAAAAATGTTTTTGCAAGGGTAGTTTTGGTTGCTGCAGTAAGGAAATGTTTGTTTCTATATGAGTCCCAGGTTTTGATGAGTTTTCTTTATATTTTGCTGTATATGGGGGTCAAATGAAAGTTTATTGTCAATGATAACTCCTAGAAGTTTGTTTTTCTGCACTGTTTCTATGACAGTGTTGTAAGATGCAAAGAATGTTGAAATGATCAGTGAAAGGGGAGGTGTTCTTGTGGTGAAAGAGTACTAGTTTTGTCTTCTTTGGATTAAGAAAGAATTGGGCATTTCTTAGCCAGGATTCGACTGCAGTAAAGAACTGTTGAGTTTTTGAAAGTAGTTCTGTTAGTGATTGAGCTGTACAGATTATGGTGAAATCATCAGTGTACTGAATGCATCTATATTGCAAGATCGAAACTTTAGTTAATCGAATAACTAAAGATCGATCTTGTAATATTGAAAGCTAAAAATGTTGAATGGCCGATTCAACCCAGGGAAAAACTTCCCTTGGCTGCAAAAAAAAAAAAAACTTTAAATCCGAAATCAAGTTGAGAGCTTCAACCCCCACATCCCCCTCTAACTAAATATACCAACTCCAAAATTGCTACAAATTGGAGAAAACGGCATAATCCACAAAACTGCCGAGGGAAGTGTTTCCCTGGGTTGAATTAGCCATTCAACATTTTTAGTTTTCGATATTACAAGATTGATCTTTAGTTATTTGATTAACTAAAGTTTTGATCTTGTAATATAAACCCTGCTGAATGAGGGTCCCAGGGTGACAGGCAGTGTGAAGGTTGTTTGTGAAAATGTTAAAGAGTAAGGGTCCTAGGATGGAGCCATGAGGGACTCCATTAAGACTGTGGAGAAAGGGTGAGAGTTCATTGGAACATTTCACTGCTTGTTTAAAATCCTTGATGCAGCTCTGAAATGATTTTACTCTGTTATGTGAGAAGCCTAAGTTAGACAGTGTGTTTAATAGTGAGGGGTGAGAGACTGTCAAAGGACTTGGAGAGATCAAGGAATACTGAGGCTGTATAGTATCCTGCATCTCTGGCCTTCTTTACGGTGTTTGTAAGAGATAATAGAGCTGTAGCTGTGCTGTGGCAAGGCCAGAAGCCATGTTGGGTTTGGTTAAAAGATTGTTTTGCAATATATATTGCATTACCTGCTTATGGATATCCCTCTCAAAAATTTTGGATATGGGTGACAAGATGGATATAGGACAGACATTGGATAGATCAAAAGAGTTGCCTCCTTTATGGATGGGGGGGTGATGTGAGATTTTTTCCATATGGTAGGTACCTCTGATTAAGACAAAGACCTATTTATAAGGATGCTGATTGGGTAGGCGATCAAATTAGCAGCCAGTCTGAGGTAGTGTGTGGTGGAAGATTATCAGCTGAGGTAGAGCAGGGTTTTAGTTTATGTAGCAGTTTCATAATGGTGCCAGTAGATATGGGCTGAAGTGAGAATGGGGTTTGTATGACATTTTGTTGAGTAGGGGGGTTATTAATGACAGGGTTAGAAGTAGTTGATGGTCTGGGGTTGGGGTCTGAATAGGTTGAAGGGTTGGGGGTCCAACATTAGGGATGTTAGTAAGTAGGTCTGATATTGATTTTATGAAGTGCTTCTTAAAGTTTTCAGCTGTTTGTGATGGAGGGGTATCAGGTGATAGGGTGTGGTGTCAATTTGTTCCAGAGTTAAGTAGAGAAGATATGGAATGCCAACATTTATTTAGGATGATGTTATGTTGGAGTTGAAGCTGAGAATAATATGACTTCTTATCTATGTTGATTAGTTTTGTCACTTTGTTACGTAGTGTTTTGTAATTAACATGGTTGTGTTCATTTTTGTTCTGTTTCCAGATTATCCAGGCTAGGCCCCTTTGCTTCATCAGGTGTTTACATTCCTTAGAGAGCCATGGAGCTAAGTTCATTTTGATTATTTTCATATGAATGGGAGCTAGGTATTAGGTATGTGAAGAAAGGTATTATTAAAGTATAGTACAGCATCATTAAACGGTAGTTGTTTAAGGGGTGTCCAGTCTATTTAATGTAGGATATTGTTGAATTTATGCTGACAAAAATTAGTTGAGTTCCTAACTGATTTTACAGTGTGTACTGTTAGTTGTTGGGAGTTTGTTCTCAAGGAATCAGCTGGCAGATGATGGCTCAGGGAGCTAGACAGTGTACCAGAAGAGGGGTGATTGGCAGGTGGGATATCAGGATCCAGTCTAGGGTCAATTGACAGGTAAGATCTTTGCTATATCTTGTTGGAGTATTGATAAGATGAGAAAAAACATACAGATTTATACTATTTGTGGGGGAGTGGGATGCTATGGTTTGCCAATCTATATTTACATCTCCTAAGATTATTGTTTCGAGGTTTATTGTTTTTGATGTCCAGGGAAAAATATTTTCCAACCCTGGTATATTGTTACCTGGTGGGATATATATTGCCATTATGGAAATTCTTTTTGATATATTGAGGCTCAAAAAAGAGATTAGTACCTCAGCATTGGAAAAGGTGGGTATATTATTGCTGTAGGGTGTGATGTTGAGGATAGAAGGATATAGAAGGGCTATAACTCCCACCTTTTTATAGATCTATCTCTTCTGGTTATTGCAAATTTTGGTGGTATTATTTCTGAGTCTTTTACACTGTGGTGTAGCCATGTTTCTGTAAGGGCTGGTATGTCAGGTTTGTTTTGATCAATCCAGGCATGCAGTGGGGCTATTTTATTACAGATACTTCTAAGGTTAAGTATGTTTACATTTTTTAGGTTACTCTTTTGGTTAGGATTAGAGGGTGGGCCAGGGTTAGGATGTATGTCTCCACATTTGAGTAGATAGGTAATAAGGAAGGAGTACCACAGGAAGTGTTTTATCCCTAGGTGATGATATTGGTGTCAAGTGTGGTTTTGTAGGAGGTGAGGAGGCTAATTTGTGGCTTGAATAATATGGGAGGGTATAGGGGAAAAGCTGGGAGGAGATATGTAAGAAGCTGTGTTGTTTATTGGGGAGAGGGATAGAGGAGGTTGTTGGTGTGTATTGGTGTTGGGGGGTAAGCGAGGACATAGCTGTAGTGAGGTTGAGAATTAAGAGTAAAGAAACTAGGCAGGTAAAGAGGAGCATGTCAGCTGTAATAGTGGGTTTAAAAATAGTAAAAGTGGTATTTATATGTTAGAATGTAATATCAGGTATAAACAGAGATTTGTTATCTAGTGATATGTGTGCAGCTGAAGGTAAGGTTGGAAATGTTTTGACTTCAGGGCGGTCTTTGACAATGTGCTTAGGTGTTTTGCCCTGTGGTTTGTGATAAGGAGGGGTGGGGGAGATGTGACTTGTCAGTAGTAAAATTATGGTGCAATGTTAGTTTGTGTGTATAATAGAAGAGAAGGTGGTAAGCCTGGAGTTAATGTGAGGCAGTTTGAGGCAATGATAGTATTGTGATGGTAAAATAGAGTAAGATGCAAATAATTATAGTAGGAGGATGAGAATTCAAGGTGATGGATGTAAGGGAAAGCAAATAAGTTTGGTTAAATAAAGGTAGGTAAGGTGTGACTGAAACGTGGGTATGGACAAGGTAGAGTTGTATATAACTGGATCAGAGGAATGAGAAGGGAGTGGTTTGCTGGGGGAGGGTAGGATATGGGGGAAGGGCAGGTGAGCAGAGTGAGTTAAGCAAATGGAGTGGGAAGAAGCCCCCCATATGGTTTAGCTCAATAAACAATCAGTGAGGTTCATAGGTTCATAGGTTGGTAATAGGCTATTGGCCCTAGAGCCTATGCAAGCCTAGCCATAACAATTCCCTGGATATTTCTTCCCACAATATTTACTTCTCTGGACCCCTGTCTAGCAGGGTGACTGACATGATCCCTGAGGTGAATTTCCTATCTCCCATCCAATCATCAAGCTTCCTTTTGAAGAGGGCCAATGGGAGATCTGTAGCATGCTGCAATTTGGATTGCAGTCTTACCTAGTGTTAGTTGCACCTGGAGAATTTCAGATGCATTGTGCTGGGCAACTAGCGTGGAGGTGTGAAAATCCTTGGTGAATATGGACACTCCTCCACCTTTAGTGTTTCGGTCTTGGTTTTGTGGCCGAAAAGTGTGGTAAGAATTGTAGCCTGGTATTGCAGGGGTGCTCTCTGGAGCCTTGAACCAGGTCTTAGTTACTGCACAGATATCGATGTTTTCCATTTTTAGGAGTGCCTCGAGAGAGTGCATTTTGAGGTTTAGACTTCTGGCATTGAGTAGCATTACCTTCAGATTTTGCATGCTTGTATCTGTTGCGGTGGTGGCTTTATCCTTTGAACCTTGCCTAAAAAAGGCACTATAGGGGTAGCAAGAGCTTTAGCAAGTAACCTGAATACCAGTGGTGACAGGTGCAGACCATCTCTGGCAAAGTATCGTGGTTTGTCAATCATGTGGGGGACCATAGGGGGTTGGAAATGTGGCCTAATGGTTGAGGTGTTTGCCTTACAAACACAAGGTGCAGGGTTTGAGTCTCACAAGGGATAATTGGCTAGGCTTAAAATGGCTCACAAGGGCAGTTAGCTTAGTACTAATCTATAAACCTATGTCTTCCCAGGCAGACAAATACTGGATCCTCTTTGAATGACACCAGAAGCTTAGCCAATTGTTGAAGTCAACCATTTTGTCCTTATACTGTGGTATCATTCTGGGCGAAGGCAGGATGCTACTCAGGGCTAAGGTCATACCTGCCTGGGTCACATGATCCAACAGCTCTTCCATGTCTCTTTTCATGTAGTCCAGGGAGGTACGTCTCAAGTCATTCACTCCAGCATGGACAATGACAGAGTCATATATGTACTTGTTGTGGAGTGACTTGAGTGCATGCGTTATGTGGCGGATCCTGGCACCCGACAGGCAGATGACTGTAATTTTCTCCTTGTTCAGCCTGGTGAGTGGGACATCAGTGTGCCTGACTGTAGAGTCACCTACAACTAAAGTGTTGGGTACATTGTCTTGCCTTAGGGGCTGTTGTTGGGTGGCACACTGGTGCACTGGTGTTGTGAGCTATGTGTCACTTTGGTTGTGACTGGTGTTTGTTTGCATTTCGGCTTCAGAGGTCCTTGTTGCTTGGGCAGGTTAATGTTAAGGGCCTCCGCATATGTGGGTTTAGTGTTGCTATGTGTGGGGGTTGATGGGGTGAGTTTTGAAGGGCTATGAGTTGCTTGAGGTGTAATGTAGGTGTTAACCTTTTCCTCTTGACCATTTAGCACAATCTTGGCTGGAGAGAGCTTTGCTTTCAGTTTGGCTATGTATATGCATCTCTCGCAGGTTGTAGTGTTGGGTGGTAGGAGGAGAGGATTGTCTGTGTACATGATGCAGTTGCCGCACTGCCCCAGTATGCCCAGATTCACCAGGTGGACAGGAAAAATCACTGGAAGCTGACCCTTGGACATGCCTGTTTAGGTGCTTTTTTGTAAAGTACAAGAGCTGTTTTCCCTTACCTTTTGCAAGGTACTTTGCAATTATAGGCTGTTTAGTGCCTGTGATTAACTTCTCCTTATTGACAAAGAAAGTTGAGTGCTTGAATCAGTTTCAGGCTTCCTAGTGCACGAGCAAACAAGATAGTATTTTTTTTTTTTGTTGAAACGGGCTAAACAATGCAATAATACAGTAAATAAACACAGAAAAGGCTTGAGTGTGTAGTCCTAAACAGTAAATGCAATAAAAACTCTACAAAATTAGCAATTTAAAACGTTTTAAATGAAGCAAGGCAAGTGCACAACTGAAAAAACAATTTAAGAGGCAGTAACACAGCAGAATAAGTATCTAGTCTACATATACAGAGAAGTCTATATATACAGAAAAGCAGCTAAAACACACAAACAATTCAGATGCAGTGCAACCTAGAGCACTTGAGTTGTAGCAATGTTAAGGCAATTACAGTTATAACAAATACTCTGAAATATACTCTATATTTCCAAAATGTTTGAGAAGCAGAGTCAGACCAAGGAGATTCAGGCAATTTTTTTTTCAGAAAGAGAGAAAGGAGAAACAGAAAGCCTTATCAAATGTTCTCTCTGTATTAGGTCAAATGAGCTAATGACACTAGACTGGGAGGAGTGTCCCAGATCAAATTTACAGTAGGGGCGGGCAACTGCAAAGCCACCAAGTATAACAGCAAGATATCAACAGGGAGGAAGGGTGGGGACAATACTAACGCTATTAGCCCACAGACAGTAAGCACTACAGAAAGCCACAAAATGAAAGTTTTTAAACAGATAAAGGAGCAGTGAGACTCTACAGAATGCTTTTTTTTTTAACTGCAAACAAATCAGTTACCCATGCAGATTAGTTAATTGCAATAAAAATACACTCAAAAACTGTGCAGCAGGCAATTAAAAAGTGCTATACATAAATTGCTAGAAACAATAATCAGTATAAGTAATCGAAAAAAAACAGGATACTTATATATCTCAACTAAGAGTTGTAGTCAACACCTCTCCTCCACTCTGCTCAGTGTGTATAGACAGAATAGGTAGAATGCTCCTGGATACAAAGACAAGGTGACTGAACTCTAAAAACTTGACTTGAGTCACAACATCTAATTTTATAGTTACTGGCTTTTCAATGTCTTTCCAGGGATATATTATACTGATAAGTGTGAAATATGCTGAAGTGTTTATGTAGCTTCACCTTCAGCATTAAAAGGCCTGTGAGTGTGGGTGAGTAAGCTGGGGTAGGGATATCCTTCCAGCAGATTCAACACCACAAACAGAACACACTAGTGCATAACTTAAATTAAATTATTAAAGTCTTGGAAATTGTCTTACATAGATTTAACTCGGTGTATTTTTTCCTTGTGAACCTTTGCAACTATAGATGAAATTCAGCTGTGCAAGTTCTTTAGGTAGTGGGATAGGATAACTTTTGCAGCAGCTGTCAGACTTGCTATGTGCTTGGTTCACTTGGAGAGAGAGAGAGAGAAAGTTAATAAGGATTTCTTGATGGTCGAACTAAAGTACAGTACTATTTGTCTATACTCATCCACCTTAAGTAATGTTTAGCAAACAAGAGCAGTGCACTATACTTCACAGTTGTGCATTTCACATTTCTAGCCTTTAAACTGGACAATAAGAAAGCTTACAGGAGATATTTGTAGGTATGCAGGTTTGTGATTACTAAAAACAAAAATGGTGGCTTCCACAGTATAGAAGGGGAAAAAGAAAACTAACAAGAGATAAGTGTTTGCATGCAAATATGGGGTTACTGAAATGTAGGTTTACAGATGTTAGAGAGACTTGTAGCATGTCTATCTGTTAGTTCCCCACTTTACTATACAACATACAGTCTGTTGTTGTTGTCTTTCGGCTTTTCCCGGTTAGGGGTCACCACAGTGGAACTCCGGTCCGCTAATGACTGGCAGTAGATTTTCACGGTGCCGAGTTGCCAGCTCGACGCCCGACCTTCAACGACGGCACGCCCATTCACGCATGTCTTTTGGAATGCCACTCGACCCACAGGGAGGACATGCAGACTCCACACAGAAGGCACTCCCCACACACTAGCTGAGAATTGAACAGAAGAACCTCTTGCTGTGAGGCAACAATGCTACCGCTGGACCACTGCGGATACAACATTTACATACAACATACAGTCTGTAAATTTGTTATTTAAGCACTTAGAAAAGGCTAGAGTGTGTAGCATATATGAAAAAAAGGAAGCAGCAACCTTAGTCAATGACAAAACTATTCACAAATAGAAACTCTCATACATTAACAATTGCCTACAATATCCAGTAACTGTGCTGTTCATGCAAACATAAAATCAGGTATTACAATAGAAACCTTCAGTAGGAGGAGGTAGAAATATATATATTCATAACATAAACATATGCACGACAGATTAGCAAGGAGAAAACAAAATAACAAACACTTAGCCAGATGTCAACAAACTTACTTGATGGAACTGCAGTACAAACAGCAAAAAAATAAATTGATTGTTTTACAGTACGATTCAGTGAAACTAACAGCCAGTCAGTGGCAGCTCATGCCATCGAACTGCAGGACTGCAGCTTTCCCAGCAAAAAGATTCAAGTTTGGAGTTTGGACATTTATATTTCAAAAAAATAAACAATATAAATGTATTCTTGATGATGTGCTAATGACAAGTCCAACTGACTCACAATGTCCGGGAACACAAACTGTGCATGCTTGTTGAGTTCCGTTTTTTTATTTATTTATTCATTTATTTTAATTAGTGATTGAAAATGCTTCTGAAAATCTAGACTACTTTACAAGCAGTCCAGATATGAGAGAAGGCATCAATGTGATGCCCAGAAGTCTATGCATTTTTTAATCACACAGTAAAGTAAAGGAGGTTCGGACTGCCACAGCCACAGTCACGTACGCAACGTGGATGGCTGTATTGCTGCTGATTGGTTCTTGCTTTCTTCTCAAAAAAGAGAGTGAGAAACAATCGGTAGTAGGCTTAGCCTGTAGCATACTGACTAAGCACAGTACTTACTTCTGCTACGGACTATATTGTTAACTTGTTGGTGAAAGTATTTGAAGTGCCTTATCTTTGTTTTTTTTTGGCTTTCTTCTGCCTTGCTTACGCAGCTAGCAGTCATCGAATCAGACAGAGAGAGAAGAAAGAGTTCCTTTCTTCATGAAGAAGAGTCAGAGAAGACGACGGACAGTCAGTCACAATCACTTCAGTGAAATAAAAGTTATTAAACTGAGGTAGGTGCCGCCGCCGGACTTGGCTCTGTACAGATGAGATGTCAATGTTATTTCTTTTTGTACAGTCAGTACTCTCGAACGCAGCAGCAGTGAAAATATGCACTAGAAGTAATGATGTTCATATCGTGGATTAAATATAATAAACTGGCAAATGTGGTTGCAGATTGCAAGTGTGATGGGTTTCCCAGGAAGTGAATATAAAGAGAGAAAATAAGTCATATCAGAGTGAGAAAAGAAGAATTCCTTTTTGAATAGTTGCCGTTTCATCTTGGATAAGCTAGAGTGAGATTTTCTCTGCCAAAATAGAAATTTATTAACTTCTGATTTAATTTTCTCTAAATGATATTTAAAGGGTAAGGAAGGGTCCAACCACAGGCCTAAGAATCTAAAATGATAAGTGTTGCCTATAATGTTTTCTTATGGGTCAGTGACCGACCAATCAATCCAAAGAGCATGTTTTGCCTTTTTTCTCTCCCTTTTGCTGACCATTAAGTCTTTCATAACATGAGCATTCCATTATTTCTTAGTGTGCATGAGCCAGTCATGGGAAGCCATAATCCAGGCATCCAATGGAAAATTTTCAGTGATCTGTGTGCCTTCTATTGATAGCCTTGGGGAGCAGAAGTCCTACACTACACAGCCTGTTCATTATGCACACTTCTTCACGTGCTCAGTGACTTCTACCGTTATTTACATGCTGCTTGTGTACACTTATTCCCATCTTGCCTTTGCTAAGACACCCTATTACCATTGGGGACTAGTCCAGCAGTAGACCATCTGCCCTGTTTTCATGTAAATGGATGAGCCCAGTCATTAGTTTACTCATTGCCTTCCCCACTAGCCCTTGTTAACAGATACGAGGTCATCAGAATGACAAGAAGGGCTTTAACAATCTACATCATATATCTCACCAAAGAGCATAGGTTTATTTTGTTTGGGTTATTTTGAATGCATTCTCCTGAACAATAATGCCCACAATGTCTTTCAAAGCAACCCTAATGCTTAAATGTCATATGTATAATAACTTACGGCACTTCTCCAAATGCTAACATACAACATGATTGTTATTACTAAAGAATGATAACCATGTAAATATGATACACTACATCAATATTTCATAAAATTATTAGAAGTTTCAAGGCAATTTTGGTCCAATACTGCCAATGCACACCCAGTCTTGGGTGTTTTTATTGTTACCATATGTACTTAAAGAATCCAAGTGATGGTTAAAGCTTCACATTCATAATGAAGATATTGTCAGGGATAGTACTAAGTCTTTTTCATAATAAAGGGACAATATCACACCAGAGAGTCTCAACTGCAAAACAGACTTACCCGCAACCTTCACTGTTTAGGTTTTTGAAAACACTATACCAACTGCACTCTTAAAACTACAAACCTAATATCTCCTTATTACAACAAACTCTCCTAAATAGCACATCATCACCAAAACTTGTCATGAATCGTAATACTAAGCTTTTGCTTAGTAATCATAAATATTGTTACTGGCCTCTCTTTCAACGTGTTCTGTACAAACTTTATTGCTGCATTAGGTGCACACTGTACCTCTAGAACAAAATAATTAAGGTGTCCCTACATAACGTTTGTACCTGTTCACTCTATTTTTTACCTGCTATGACTTACTAAAACTATAGCAGATACATATGCAACATGTCGGCCACATACATTTCTCAATGGCCAGCTTCATTTCTGCAAAATTATTTTATTATATGCAGATGACAGTGAAATTAATCCTAGTCCTATTAATAGCTCAGCAGATAATTGCTAAAGTCTGATGTCACCGATGTGATAATGAAAGGGACTTAAACTCGTTTGTCTTAGTTGATGGAGTATACGCAGTAAACTTCCAGACTTCCAGGTTTGGGTGCTCTCACTACTATTGCACATACCAAAATATCCTCAAGGGATAGTTAAAGCTTCGCATTCCTTTCAGGATATTTGGTGTTCATAAATGACAGGAAAAGTAGAAGGGATGATGGGAATGTTAATCCTGGACTCCAAGACAACAAACTACCAATATCCCCAAGGAAAAGCAGTAGCATTGTGCAAACCTGTACTCAACAGGTTCATAGGTGTATACCAGGCTAACAACAGCTAGAGCTAGGGACATTATAAGCCTAGCTGTGCAACCCAAATGTGACTCACAAATTTGATTTATATTGGGGTGATTTAATCCCTGCCTCTGTCTACAGAGACAACGGTGCCAAACTAGAGTGAATTTCTGAATAACCTTTCACTGGTCCAGCTTGCACTTAAATAGGGTTAGGATGATATTCTGCTTCACATAAATGGGTAGCCTGTTCCAAAGAATGCGAATTCTCTGAGAAACATATCTGTCTCTCCAACATGTCCTATTTATGTCTCAAGCAAAATTTAGGCCTGTTGATCTAGTAGTTTTGATGCTGTTTGTTTTGCAGATGTGAAAAAGGTTCATCAAAACAGGGTCCTGGGATACTTCAGGCAAAGACGACCTCTCAAAAGTCTGTATGATACTTAGTAAAGAGACAGGGCTTTAGGCAATCAGAGTAGACATTGTGTTTACTCCCTGTATTCTTTTTGTACGCAGCCTTTGCAGACATTCCAGTTGTTCCATGTGTCTGGCCAGGTACATACCAAATGGGACATTATACTCTATGATGATACATAACATATTACATACCTCAGGCTCAACTGTACACATTTTTGCAGAATATGCAGATTTTTGAATCACATTTTTGGTCTGTTTTTCATAAAATTGTGATTTTCTTGGCAAATTAGTGGCAAATAAGGTTGAAATTAGAAACTAATGACAGGCATTTAAGTTTCAGATTTCAAACCTTTCAGAATATTTATACTAATGCAATACTTACTATTCTATCAACTTTCTAAGTTTGTAAGAGCAATATTTAAACATTGTCCCTATTTTGGGGCCTTGATTTGTCCCACTTTTATTTATGGCTTTGTCCAGATTTCTTGCTCTGAGGTTGAGGTATGACAAATGTGTTAGGGCCATCACCGTCAGCCAGAGACATTTCAAATTGTAACATACTTGTACCCCATTCTCCCATGTAGTGACTCTGGATGTGTCCAAGCAGGGCAAGGAGCAGTTATGCAGTGTAAGTGTGTAGAGTATTCCCCCATCCAAGGTAGACACAAGTACTACAGTGGCTTTTTATCTGTCCTTGATTTTGCAGAATGTTCTGGTTTTCTGTCATATTTTTATACTGTTGATTTATGCTTATTATTATTATTCAGAAAATGCATGTGTTGCACTGCCTGTTGCTCTGTGTTTAAGTAGCAAGGCTTTAATGACCATCAGGTAAGCTTGTCTGAGATTGTAAGATGCAAGTAAGCTTTAATAAGCATACTGTTAAAGGATTACCAACATTGAAAGCCTTTTTGTTGTTGCCATGCAGAGAATATTTACATAACTAGATAACGTATAAGACTTTGGCATTGAAATGCATATGGCAGCATTTGTAGTAAAGTACAGCATTACAGTATTTTCAGAAGCTCACTACATTTGTTGGGGACTTGCAGTCATCTTTGCAGGCTTTACCTGTAAATTAAACAGAATGCCAATCTATCATGTGTGATCCATAACCTGTGCAGTAATCCTTTAAGCAATTTACCTTGAGCTTGTTTGTTGTTTGCCTTTCATTTTTCACTTTGATCATGTTTTCCCCATGAAACAAGTTGTTGTCAGGCAGATGGTCTTTTTTGGATAAGAAACATTTTTACAAGTGTCACAAAGATTGCTACTTTCAGCATGTTACTTGGCACTTTAATAAAGCTGAATATAAATTATAATTAGAACTGCAGTGCAAGGAGAAGTGGTTTGAGTTGTGTGCTGCTTGTTTTTCTTATTCTTGATTTTGACTGGCATTCCAGTAATGTATTTATAAAGTAATTTATTTTTTCATGCCTCTCAACCTTCCATCTAGATATTAAGTAAACTGTCATGCAGCCAATGCACTGAAATTTTTTTTCTTCTACACTTCATTTTGTCTTGATTGGACTTTCATAATGACAGTCTGGCACCCAGGGCAATGTATTTAATTAAAGTTCCAGTTTTTGTGGTTTTGAGCATAGCTCTACCCTTTTTTAGTTGGCCACACCCATCCTATTGGCCACACCCATTCATCTGTGTCCTGCAGCCCCCCTTTGATTTGAAGTCACCAGCCGCCACTGCAGCCAGTAGAAACTTGCTAATATAATTGCTACACATTAACAGCAGAAAGACAACATTTAGCTGCTACTACTAAAACGTAGAGTAAAAAGTCAGTAGAAACATGCTGATATACATTAACAGCAAAAGACACAACACTTAGCCAGAGTTAAACACAATGAAATCATAGATGTATCTTTCTAGTACAAGGTTGAACCAAAATGAAATAAACCATAACAGTTAAGATAATACAAGAAGCCAATGTACCTTCTTGTACAGTGAAGTAACTGGATGGAGAAAGCACTTGGGGGAAATGGGGTAGTGAAGTGACTCTGACTTTGGAGCCACAAAGGCAAAAGTAGTGTGAGACCCAACTGAGAAGCAAGGAGGGCCAGTCAGTTCCTTCAGTGGAAAGTAATTACTCCCCCCAGATGGTTTACCACCATAAACAATCAGTGAGGTAGAATGTTTATGGATACAAAGACAAGGTGACTGAACTCTAAAAACTTGACTCGAGTCACAGCATCTAATTTTATAGTTATGGGCTTTTCAATGTCTTTTCCATGGATCTATTACACCGATAAGAGGAAAACATGCTTAAGTGTTAATGTAGCTTCATCTTCAGCAGTAAAATGCCTGTGAGTGTGGGTGAGTAGGTGGGGGTGGGGATATCCTTCCAGCAGATTCAGCAATACAAAGACAACACACTAGTGCAGGACTTAAATTAAATGATTAGTTTGAGTCTTGGAAATTGCCTTATATAGATTTAACTCAATGTAATTTTTCCTTGTAAACTTTTGCAACTGCAGGTGAAATTCAGCTGTGCAAGTTCTTTAGGTAGTGCAATATGATAATGTTTGCAGCAGCAGCATTCAGACTTACTATGTGTTTGGTTCACTTCTTGTTGAGTGAAGCAGCTGCATGGAGACAACACTTGGGACAAGGGGTAGTGAAAGTGTGTATGTACAGAAAGCTGCTGTATGTTATGTTCAGGTTGACTGCAAATTGTGCAGTTATTACTTTAATTTTCACCACAGTCAAACCATACAGATGTGCACAGGAGATCATTATAGCTTGTGTTTGCACTGAGAACAGTGTGATCATTGTTTCTATTACTTTTGTGAGAGACCTCAGAGGTGTACAAATAAAGTTACAATAGCTTCTGTAGGGTATACTGTCTGACAGCAAAAAAGTACAATACATTACTGTAATCCTTATTTTTTTCACTTTCCTCACAATCATACTTCAGGCACTTATACAAATGGCTATTTTGAGGTTAGGGGTGAGAAGTGGGTAGGCATACTATGTATATGCATGCCAGCAGTCAGTTAAAATACATGACTTTGGCAATTTGAACCTTTGCTTTCATCCCAATCTAACATCAGAGGGATGCGTAGGTAGTGACTGTCTTTTTTTTTGTGCGGTTAGAGAGGCGGGCAGTATCCCCAAACCAACTGGCTTGTTAGTTTATTGTGAGCTACTATCTTGTCACCTTTGAACATTAAGCCTTGGGTACAACTTATGTCTTCCTTGAGAGAAAAAGAAAAAAAAAACAAGACTGAAATTCTTTTCCTACTCATGATTTTTTGTTTAGCCCAAAAATGCATTAAAAGGCTAGAAAATGCTCCAAAATGCATCTCAGAGTATCTATAACCTTATGGCTTCTTGGGCTCTGGCTTATTTCAGATATTTCTTAAATGGTTATTACTGTGCTATCTTGGTCAGGAAAGGTGTGTTGAAAAGATGCAGGGAAAATTACAGCTGAATAACAGCAGTGAATTTCTTTCCTTAATCACAATTTCTCTTCAAGCCATCACTGGATGAAAAGGTTGTGTAAAACTGAAAAAATAAAAAAACTTTAAGATGCAATTTGGAATTGGAGCATATAGAAAGTTATGGCTTATTGAAAAAGCTTGGGTAAAATGTGAGAAAACTAAGAAAAAGTAATGTGCATATTACGGGAAGCCCCAGATGGGGGAAACAGAGGTAAGGACTGGAGAGTGTGTGTGTGTGTGTGTGGGGGGGGGGGGCTGAACCATTATGCCTAGGACACCATTTCAGCTAAGTGCAGACCTGTACATAGAGTTGTTGTAATGTATCATTGTTGCTCCAGTAACTGTGCATGTCCCTCTCTGAGATGAGCTAACATAGTGTGGTGCATAAGCCTGTTGAATGTAAGAGCACTGTAGCTACAGGTCATTCTGTGTGTACTACTCCTAAAAATTTGCAACATGAACTAAAAGCTTGCTTAGGAGGATTGGCAGTGACAGGGTGATACTTGCACTGGAAGTGTCTAGGGGTCCCCCAATTTGACATTTACTGGGGGCCCCAAAATGCTAACATTGGCCCTGGAAAGTAAATAAGTAAATGTAGTATTTCAACTGCATGGATTTCAATGGCAAAATCTGAACAGGGTATAATGAAGCAGTTTCACCCAGCTCAGACTATCAGTACGGGCAAGTAGAATAGTATAGTGTAGTGTAGTGTGTGTGTGTGTGTGTGTGTGTGTGTGTGTGTGTGTGTGTGTGTGTGTGTGTGTGTGAGACTGTGCATTCCTGTCTGTGTGTGCGTGTCTGTGTGTCTGAGAGAAACAGAGTATTTGAACATGTCTCTGTGTATATATCTGGGCAGGGGAAGGCAGGGTATGTTAGAGCATTTGTGTATTTCTGTGTGTATGCGTGTATGTGTGTGTGTGTGTGTGTGTGTGTGTCAGTCAGAGAAAGAGAGAGAGAGAAGGATAGAGAGAGTATTTGAACACATCTGTATATGTATACATCTGGGCAGGGGAAGGCAGTGTAAGTGACATGGGTGCCTATATTACATTTTTGCACATAATAGTAGAGCACTATGAGTGGCAGTCATCTATGCTGCTCAGTGTAGTAATTCATAAACATTGAAATTACAAAGTAGTGCAATTCAACACCATGCAGAGTATGCCTGACTATGAACTGATTTATTGCAGAAGAGTGTGACTTGCCCTATATGAGTGAGACAAGCTGTCTCACTCCGCAAGTCTCTGCAAATCCCAGTTATACTTCCCAGTTAGCAAAGAGTATGAGAAATGATTTATTTATAATTGTTTTATTTTAGTCTTAGGTTAAGGATGTCAGTGTGATGATCTGTTTTAATTATAACAGGTGCACTCAGGGATGGGAGAGAGATATCCTAGGCATATCAGTGTAATGGGGAAGCGAATGTCATCCATGTCGTGGATTTTGTAGCATTCGCTCCAGATTGCAACTAGAAATGTGTAGCCAGGAATATGAAGTATCTAACAACAATATTAAAGGCTATGTGTATATTGGCAGTGATGGAGGAAAGATGTTCGGCTATCACTGAGTTGGTAAGGTAGTTTCAGCAGGGGAAACAACACTTAAATAAATAACTGCATTCTGATTTCCAAGCTTGTTTTCAGCAAACATAATTTAAAGATTGTTTTCCATCAAGGGTTAAGCTGGGACTTGAGGTCTGGGTTTCATACCCTGATCACAAGAGACTTAATTACTACAAACAGGTGAGTGTGGCTGCTACAGGTGCATGTGGTGTCTGCACAGAAATGAGAGATGTTCCAGAGGGCATTATTTTCACAACAATGATTAAAATAATAAGAAATCTCCTGCAGTGACTCAGCTGGTAATTGTGCTCCTTTCGTTTTGGACCAAGCCAAGTAAGGGAAGAAAATACTTTTCAGTTGGTGTGATTGCTTTTACTGGAGGCAATTATCACTGTTTTAACTTAAATTATAGATTTCATGATGGACAAAAAAATTGCAGTTGATAGAAACGGTGCTGTAATTCGAGGAATAAGGATGCTATATTTTTTAGGTGATGTATTAAAATTGCTTGGTAAATCACCCTGCTTGTTATAATAACCCCTGACCTGCAAACACTATAATTTAAAACTGTTCAGATCCAAATTCCGGTAATGGTAAACACATGAAATGATACCAGCTATGTTCCTGTTTTGACTTTTGGTATTTATAGTGGCCCGTCAGTCCAGCCTTCCCATTCACTACGTTACATAATGCAAATAAGGAGGTCTCCAGGGGGTTAAATAAAGGCTGTGCTCCCTTTGTGGACAGAGGCTATTCATCTGGTCAGCAGCCTGTAGCTTCAAGCAAGATGCGTTTTGTAGAGCTCAGCATATTATTAGCCGTTTGTTTAGGAGGTACGAGCTTTTGTTCGGTGATGACTAACATCTATAGATCACCCTAATGTGCAGCTCTTACTTATTTGTTTTATTTATTTTTCTAGGTGTTCGATCACAGGTGTCCCTGATAGAGACCGGCGGGGATGTGAAGAAGCCCGGAGAGACCCTCAGACTGACATGCAAAGCCTCCAGATTCATCTTCAGCAGCTACACCATGAACTGGTTCAGGCAGTACCCCGACAGGAGGCTCGATAGTGTATGTGAAATTAACAATGATGGAAGCAGCACATGGTACCATCCCTCGGTGAAGGGTCAGTTCACCATCTCCCGTGACAATTCCCAGAACCTCCTGTACGTGGACTTGATGAACCTCAAACCTGAGGACACCGGTGTTTATTACTGCGTTAGAAAACACACAGTGATCGAAGTAAACGAGGAACTCGTACAATAACTGTGGGTGGTGTGGTGAAATTAGTTTCCACCAAAATTTACCACTGCTGACTTATACTGTGACAGGTAAGCACCGATAACAAGTGCTCCAAACCTCGCAATTTCTTTACCCAGCAGTTCTGGACAACTTTAAAAACGACGGCGGGCAAACCCTGCACTATGTATCAGGAAATTAAACATTTTATGGGGGACATGACAACATGGGGACGCGATCTCAGAGACGTTTGAAACATATTATGCTCTTCAGAGTTAGAAATCTGAAAACTCATATTTATTCAGCTACCCTGAACATCCCACTGTAGACGGAGCCAGATCATGGCCAAATGGCCCTCAGGCAGGCAATGGGTAAGACCCCACCCCATCCTTTCCGGTGCCCCAATACTCGTTTGTCAATGCCCAATTCATAAACGCCGCTCAAAACTGGCAGTGTGCATATTGTTTTCTTCTCTACATTTTCAATGACTACAGATAATTTAAAAGTTTATTTCAAATTTTTAGAGCATAAACACCAATAGTGGCCATTTGCTTAAAAATCACACTGAAAACAGACTTAGCATAAGCAACTGTAAACTTCCACTCGGGCTCTCTTAAAACTCGCATTCATTGAAAATGCACTGAAAATATATCTGGCCACGAGCAAATGCAGTTTCCCTTGGGCCCTGGCTGTTTTCAGATCATACTGCCCTAACATACATTTTCAGGATCATGCACAAATTTATGTGTTCTATGATTCACCTTTCTCATTGTTTTACATTGTGTTTCTTGTTTAATATTTAACACAGCAACATTTACTTTTCAGAGTGTGTTTTAAAATTGTATTTTTGACCATTTTCCAGTCAGCAGATCAGCAAAATACACGAACCATGTAATGCTCCCCACTGGCCCAGCAATCAAGATGCCTCACTCCTCACCACTGCAACAGTGAGGGATGTACACAATGGGAGGATGACAAGTACACACACACTAAAGTAGAATTTCCCTTAAGAGCCCACAGAGGTCACAATCAGTCTGGGGCTGGTCTATCCCTCTTTCTCGAGATCCCTAATAAGACTCCCCACTGGCACAGCTATAGGGTTAAGAGCTCAGTCGAGTGGCCAAGCTAAAACCTCCAGCACCCTCTTTGTCCAACCAGTTCTTCATGTCCCTGCCCAAGTAGCTGACACACACACACACACACACACACACACACACACACACACACACACACACACACACACACACACACACACACTTTGAGATTTGATTGATATACAAACACACACCTGGGAAAGTCTGGCACAGGTTTACTAGCTATGCCCCCTTCTGCCCAGACTATGAGGTAGTACTAGCTGCCACCAGCCACTCTTACTTATCAGCTGCTATAAGGCCCTTACAAAAGGTGTCCGATCCTACTCTGTAGTGTTACTATTATCCAAATGGTAGTGTTTGACCAAGCGCCATGCTGTTAGGAGTGGCTTGTACAGTATCACCAAATGCATATGCAAGTACTCTATGAGCTTAAATATGTCTCACAAATATCAGCCACAAAGTTAGGTTTAAATACATTTAATAATAAATAATAATAAAAAAACAAGACAATACTCAATCAACACAATTTACTTCAGAGTTCTAACAGGGCCGGCCTTCGGTCAACTGGTGCCCTAAGCAAAAGGGCTCTACAGCACCCCCACAACACTTATTGCCCCCATCCTGGTCTACCTACACCATTCAGAGTACTGGAAAAACACCCCTGCTATAGCGGCACCCTAGGCGGCTGCCTAGTTGACCTATGTCTAAGGCCGGCTATGAGTTCAAAGTCACAGGAAATATTTTAAAACAACATTGCAGGACAGTCTCAAATAAATACAGAAAACATCTAAACTAATCTTTACTATATTCCTAACTATATCTAAAATAAATCACTGCAACCTAGTTACTTGCTATTAGCAAAACAAATGCAGATGACTGGATGTTCTTGTTAGGTCGAAGACAAAACACAAAATGCCCATTCTCTATTTGAGAGAGGTATTCAATTAATAATAAACCTTACTGCTTGGTTAGCTTGGATGACATCACCCTTTGCCACCTGACTTCAGTTCCCAGGCTAAACAGATAATAACAGAATTTTAACATCTCTGTGTGAGCAGTCCATATCTCTCAGATGTTTGCAGAACTTGGAAGTTGTAAAACAATAAAACACTTTTACATTTGAAACCTAGTAATTATTTCTGTTTCAAGACAATACAAAAACTTCTGGCTCTAGACATTGTGTCTGCTGCTGAACTGAGAAACACAATCATAAAACACTTTAATTTCAACTTATTTTCTTGAAGTTTTGCAAGTTAACTCTGTATGTTCCAGCTTCTAGTATTAAAACATACATTTGCACAGGTATATCATTTATATACATTTCTGTTCTTTTCCAGTAGGGCACTCTGTGGACACATCCGTGAAGCTCAGTACTGTACAAACCCTGGTCAACACACACTTCTGTACCAGTAGTTTAATATACACATAGCATGCATTTGTAACACAAGCATATGAATCATGTTAATATTAACAAATGACATGTGATTATTTACAAAATTCCAGATAGCTGGGCTGGCAGTGTCACTAACCAGTGATGATAAAACTATTTCAAAACATTTCAACTACAAAAGGCCACTCATCCTTCTCTCATTATAATCCACCAGTATCCATACTCAACAATTACTGCCACATTATCAGCTGTGTACACATCACATTTCTGACTGGGGTAAAAATTGCCACATGAAGTATTCTACTTTGCTTTATGCAAATGCACACTAGACCTGCAAAGACAGACTAATAACTTTATCAGCTCATCTGAGTCACTTTTATTCACAGACATCCCCAAAGACATTTGAGAAGGATGCAGTGTCAGAAAGTAATAATGACCAAAGATTTTACATTTGTTTCACACAAAAAGAAGCCAAAATGTTCCAACTTAATTCACACACATGCATACTAGTCTGGCAAACCCAGATTACAGTCTTTTTAAAAATGACCAGATGGTAAGAACATATATCCATGGCAGGGCCAGCCACCCGGTTCTGTAAACCTTGGCTCTAAATGATTGTCACTGTTGAAGTGACACCCCAACCTCATGTGCAAAAATGAAAAAAAAAAGGGTTGTGGATGGATGGATAAGAACATACATGTACTTTCATGCACAGCAAGCTCCCACCTCAGTTATAACCACTTGATTAACTGTATGCACTCCTTATTGTTATGAACAAATAAATTACAGGTAGTTTTTGGTAGCTTTGGATGAACAATATGAAATTGTATAAGAATTACTAACATCATACCATGAGATCCAGCCATGTGTAGCGCAGGTTAAATAGAAGACTATTTCTGAGAGCATAAGAATTATTAATAACATCTGCTAAGTTAATATGCACAATCTGTACATAAGTAAACGTCATCTAATTCACCGTTATAGATAACTGTTACTAATGCAAAGGGTGCTACTAGCAATCAGTTTTGCATTTCAGTAATTCATCTGTAAATACAGTTCCTGCTACCCTCAAAGAATAAAGTACCTATGTTGCATTACAAAAAAAATGTGCAGGTGATACAGGCATAACATTTTCTGAACTGTATCAGTTATGCAATAGGGAATGCCTGGTAAATGACAACAGGTTCATAGTTACTATGCATACAGTCCAGGAGACCATTAAAGAGCCTAACCCAAATTCACATTTACCCCAAAGTACTTTCTGGTTAAGGGACTTGCTGAATGACACACACACTAGGTAAATGACGGTGGAAAGATTCAAACTATGCATTTCTTGCCATAGGAAATACATCATTGATAAGCCAGAATTTTAGTCCTCTGTGTTAACTGTCAGAGTAATAGCTTTTAACTTCGCAGGTACCCTTTAAAATCTGATCTCCTACAGAATACTATATCACAGTAATCTGTAACAATGACCATATAATGGATGCTGAAGACCAGATGGCTTTGATTATTACTCTGAATAATGCAGACTGCATGATCTGACAAATGTCAACCCCTTTCACAGCTGCTGAAGGCTATAAAGAAAGTACTGCAAAATGTATTACTAAAATGCAACATGTTTAGACCATATTACAGAATTCAGGCCTATTAATGAATTAATTAATTCTTTACTGCAATGAGTAAAGGAAAACAATTAAAGTCAATATAAATGATTCAGAAGCTTTTGCTCAACAACTCACAGGCCATACAAAAATGAGAAGTATTATTGCATACTACACACTTTTTTCTTGGGGGGGGGGGGGGGTGTTGGTACATGTTTGTAGAACACTTACATCTTTACATCTCCTTTTTACTTCACAATGTCTTCTCTGTTATCAGGAATAGCTATTCCCTCTGACATCACTCAGTACAGTATACTCTTCTTGATGGTTAATAATGCTGTATTGTTGCAGTGCACACCTCTAGAGTCATCAGAGCCAGATTATGAAAAAAACTGGACCCTATGTAGGGTAATGAATCAGGCCCCTGCCAGCCATACCAATATCCCATTAATTATAGGTTCATAGGTTCATAGGTAGGTACTAGGCTATTGGCCCAAGGGCCTATGTAAGCCTAGCTAACAAGGTTCCCTGGCTTACGCCACCCAAGAAAGTTATTTTCCTGTGCTACTGTCGAGCAGAGACACAGAAGTGATCCCGGGGTGTATTTCCTATTTCCCATCCACTCATCAAGATTTTTCTTGAAGAGTGCTAATGAAAAACTATGCTTGACACAGATGGGAATCCTGTTCCAGAGTATGGGAAGTCTCTGGGACAGGAATCTATCCCTCTAGCATGTCCTGTTTATTGCAGTGACAAGGTTTAGGTCCCTAGAGTGTGTAGCTTGGAGGGATTGGGATTTTTTTAGGTGTAGCATGTCCAACAGCTCTGGGTTTGACATAACTTTATATGTTAGGCAGAGATAACCTCAGAGTAGGCAATCTGCTATGGAGTAAAGCTTTAGTTTTATTGAGATGGTCAGTGTAGGGCATTTGTTTGAGACCAGTAATCCTCTTTGTGAGGTACTTCTGTGGCCTTTCCAGCTGCTGCAGATGTCTTGTGAGGTACATTCCAAAAGGGGCGTTGTATTCTATAATGGGTCTAATGAGTGTCGAGTAGAAGGGGAACAATGACCTCTTTTTTCCTGGATGAGAACCCTTTTATGATGAGGTGTGCCATGCAGAAGGGCTTCCTGACTACTGTGGTGATGTGACTATGAAAGGAGAGACTACCGTCCACCTGGGTCCCAAGGTTTTTTATCACACATTCAGTGTTAAGTAGATTGCTGCCTATGTGGTAGTTCATGGGTACAGAGGTTTTACCAAAGGGGATGACACTGCACTTTTTGGCATTGAGCTTGAGGCCATGGCTCTGACACCAGGCATCTGTCTCACCGAGGCCCTTCTCTAGGATGTCCACATCATTTGGGGACTTGACTATGGCTCCTAGTTTGCAGTCATCTGCGAACTTCATTAGCCAGAGGCCTTCTATGTTAGCCTGTACTTCAGAGAAGTAGATACCAACAGGAGAGGTCCCAGGACTGAACCCTGTGGTACTTCACTTGTCACTGATTTGAAGTCAGATTTGGAGTCTGAAACTTTTACAGTGTGGGCTCTGTCAGTGAGCCAGTTGGCAACCCATCTTGTGACATAGGGATTTATACCTAGTTTAGTGAGTTTAGCTATAATTTCAGAATGGGGGATGGTGTCTAAAGCCTTGGCGAGGTCAAGATATGCTGTGTGAACCACCTTACCCTCATCTACAGCTTTGGTGACTGCCTCAAAGAAGTCGATCAGGTTCAGGAGGCATGATCTGCCTTTCACAAACCCAAACTGGGTGGGATCCAGAGTTTGGAGGTTACCAATGTCTTTGTTTATGAGTTCCATGATGATATGTTCCATGGCCTTGCAGACCAGGCTCGTCAGGCTAATAAGGCGATAGTTCCCTGGATCAGTGGTGGCTTCCCTTTGTGGAGTGGGATAACTGTTGCTGTGTGCCATTCAGTGGGCACAAAGCCTGATGTAAGGCTATTATTGAACATGGTGCTTAGGTGGGGAGCCAGTTCATTCTGAAGTTCGTGTAAACCGCAGCCTGGGATGTTGTCCGGTCCCATGGATGCTGTGTTTTTGACTTTAGAGAGCGCAGCTTTTACCTGCATAGTTATGATTACAGGGACTCTGCATTCTTCCTGTATAGATATGGGCCCTTTAGGGGGTGAGGGGGGTAAAGTTAGCACTGAACCTATCTGCCAGGATGTTGGCAATATCAGTTGGTTCAGTAATTTTCATGCCGTTGTGCTGTAATGCATAGCAGATCTGGATGTTGCCATCGAGATTCTTGACATAGCTACAGAATGCTTTGTGGTTGTCCTTAGAATTAGTGGTGATTTCGTTTTCGTAGCTGGCTTTGGAGGATCTTATAACGGATCTCAGCTTCTTACTGAGGCTAACCAGGGAGCTCCTCCACACATGGGATTTTACTCTCCTTTGCAACAGTTTCTTCCTTTTGTTGTACAGTTTGTTTATGGCAGGGGAATACCAGATTGGCTTCCTTTTTTAGGAGGATAGTGTCTTGGATCTGTTTGGGATAGCACAATCCACGCACTCGTGTAAGTACTTATAGAGTGCATTTGTGTAGGATTCAGCAGTTGTAACTGTATTGTCCATCTGCATGGGTGTCATGAAGTTCACCACTTCTGTCTTAAGAAGCATGAAGTTGGTTTGGAGAAATTTTTACCGTGGTTTCCTTAATGGGGGGTGGGGGTTGGATGTGGATATCAAGGGTGATTAGCTTATGGTCGGATCGGACCAATAAGGAGTTGACTTCAGGTGTGGAACACCAGTCACTCATGTTGTTAATGACAAGGTCTAGGATATTGTTGCCCCTGGTGGGAGTGTGGATAAGTTGATCCAGGGCATTAGAGTTTATGAATTCCAGAAAGTGGTGAGCTAAGGAGTTGGTACACAAGTAGTTTTCCCAGTTAATGGTGGGGTAGTTGAAGTTGCCTATTATTAGGGTGTTTGGTTGAACCCTAATATTTTCCAGTACATCAAGTAAAGAGGAGTGGGAATCTTGGGGCATGGTTGGGGATCTATAGCAAGTCACAATTTGGATTGCAGTTTTGCCCAGAGTTAGTTGCACTTGGATAACCTCGGATGCATTATGCTGAGCAACTACCCTAGAGGTGTGGATATCCTTTGGTGTTTCGGTCCAGGTTACATGGTCAAAAAGTGTGGTACAAGTTATAGCCAGGTAGTGCAGGGGTGCTGTCTGGAGCATTGAACTAGGTCTCAGTCACTGCACAGATATCGATGTTCTCCATTTTAAGGAGTGCCTTGAGTGAGTGCATTTTGAGATTTAGACTTCTAGCATTGAGTAGCATTACCCTCAGTTTTTGCTTGCCTGTTCCTGTTATGGTGCTGAATTTGTCATTTGAACCTTGCCTAAAAAAGGCACTATAGGGGCGGCAAGAGCCTTAGCCAGTATCCAGAATCCCAGGGGTGACAGGTGCAGGCCATCTCTGCCAAAGCATCGTGGTCTGTCGACCATGTCATCCCAAGCAGACAGATACTGGATCCCCTTAGAATGACACCAGAAGCTTAGCCAATTGTTGAAGTCAATCATTTTGTCCTTGTACTGTAGTATCATTCTGGGCAATGGCAGAATGCTACTCAGGGCTAGGGTCATACCTCCCTGGGCTACAAGATCGGAGAGCTCTTCCATGTCTCTTTTCATGTAGTCCAGGGAGGTATGCCTCAGGTCATTCACACCAACATGGACAATGACAAGAGTCATACTTGTACTTGTTGTGGAGTGACCTGAGTGCGTGGGTTTTGTGGCGGATCCTGATACCCGACAGGCAGCTGACAGTAACCTTCTCCTTGTTTAGCCTGGTGAGTGGGACATCAGTGTGCCTGACTATAGAGTCACCTATGACTAGTGTGTTGGGTACATTGTTTTGCCTTATTTGCTGTGGTTGAGTGGTACACTGAGTCTGTGGCTATGTGTCATTTGGGTTGTGTTGGGGGATGGAGGTTGCTTGCGTTTCTGCTTTGGACGTCTATGTTGCTTAGACATATTATTATTGAGAGCCTCAGAGAATGTTTTTGTGTTACTATGTGTGGATTTTGGTGGTGTAGATTTAGTGAGACTATGTGATGAGTGTGGTGTGGTGCAAATGTTTACCTTCTCCTCTTGACTGTCAAGTTCAGTGTTGGTTGGAGAGAGCTTTAGCTCCAGTTTGGCTAGATAAGTGCATCTCTCACAGGTTGTAGTGTTGGGTGGTAGAAGAAGAGGGTTGTCTGTGTACATGAGGCAATTTCTACATTGCTTCAAGATGCCCAGATTCATCAGATAGACAGGAGGGAACACTGGGAACTGACCCTTGGACATGCCTGAATAAAAATTTATTTTCCTCTAGATAAGTGAGGAAAGTGAGTACAAGAGCTGTTTTTCTCTAAGCCAGTGAGAAAAGTAAGTACAGAATCTGTTTTCCTCTAGGTAATGAGAAAGACTGAGTGCTATAGTAATTATTATAGCAATAACCCACGCCTGGGTGTGGGTAATGCTGGATTTACCCACGGTTGGTGTGGTTTGGTCATGAGGGCGAAGCCCTCATGACCAAACCACGCCAACCGTGGGTAAATCCAGCATTACCCACACCCAGGCGTGAGTTATTGCTATTATACAATGACATTATTTAAGAAAAAAAAGAATTAATTTTCTTAAATAATGGCATTGTATAATGCCTCCTTGCTGCCCTTCCGCAGCTGTCTGGTATTCTGCTGCAGTTCTGATGTGCTGCGCATGTGTATGCCTACGCAGTACATCAGAGCTGTGGGCAAAAGCAACGGAGAAAGCAAGATCTCCGTTGCTTTTTACAAACTGTTTTGCTATGTTAAATGAGTTTAACATAGCGAGATAGCTTTAAAAAAAGCAACAGAGCTATTGCTTTTTTTAAAGCTGTCTCGTTATGTTAAACCCATTTAACATAGCGAAACAGTTTGTAAAAATCAACGGAGAAAGCAAGATCTCCATTGCTTTTTACAAACTGTCTCGCTATGTTAAGTGAGTTTAACATAGCGAGACAGCATTAAAAAAAGCAACGGAGAATCTCCATTGCTTTTTTTAATGCTGTCTCGCTATGTTAAATAAGTTTAACATAGCGAGACAGTGTGAAGCAACGGAGATCTTGCGTTTTCCGTTGCTGTAAAAAAAAAAAAAAGAGCTATAGTAATGGAAAAAGTCCAGGCAACCGGACCTTTTTCCATTACTATAACTCTGATTTACAATATGCACGCTGACCAATCAGTGTGTACGTTTTTTGAATATTAATGGGGGGTTGTTGTATAATAGCTTATTTAGTGCTTACAAGTTCTGAACAAGTGCTGAGCATGAATAAACAAATTTAAGTGCTAAACCTAAGAATCTGTATCTGCACTAGACGAGTTACAGGACAGAAACAAGTGCAAATGCAGGCTTTCAAATCAGAAAGTTGAGAGAGATGGAAAAGATTGCCCAAACTGCCAATAACTACAATTTCTGGGCCAGAACCATTCCTGGGGTTGGGAGGGTGGCCCAATGGTTAAGGTGTTTGCCTTACAAACACAAGGTACAGGGTTTAAGCCTCACAAGAGATAATTGGCTAGGCTTAAAATGACCTACAAAGGCAGTTAGCCTAGTACTAATCTATAAACCTTATGTGGTAGACAGGTTACCTAGTGCTTACCACTCCTACTGATAAGCTAGAAGACTTCCCTCCAACACAGAAAGGCTTGGGGGGATCAGAAGCTTACATACCGTCCTGGATACAGCAAATCTGTATTTGGACTACACTAGTGACAGGAAAGGTAGGAAACAGAATTACACTTTTTTTTTTACAGAAAAGTAGCTAAAACAGCAGTAAAAACAATTCATATGTAGTGCAAGCTAGCACACTTGAGTATGTAGCAATATTAGACCAAACACAGTTTAAAAATGCAATTAAATTAAAAAGGGCTAAAATAAAGTGGAGAAATAGTTTATTAGGTAGAATGTGGTAAAGAGATGGGACTGGGGGAGTGTCCCAGATCAAATCTACAGTGGGATGGGCAACTGCAAAAGCCACCAAATTTAAACTACGAGCCAGAAATAGGTAGGGAGGGTGGTGGGACAAAACACTTTCAGCAGAGATCTGAAAAACTATAAGAAACAATTAATAGTACAAACTCTAAAACCAAAAAAATGTACTTAGCTCAGTATATTTCCAGATAGATTGAAAATCAGTCTCTCAGAACACAAGTTCCAGCAATCAAATGCAGGCTATTACTTGGCTGTCTCTCCTCCATAAACACTGTTCAGACTTCTCAATTTACATAATATTTTTTTCATTTACTTTTCCAATTATGTCAGTATACATTCCATTTTCATTTTTACATTTTTAGTTGTCACAGAGTCTCAAGAGGCTTGGATTTAAATTAAAACTTTTATTTCAAAATTTTCAAAAAAAAACAGACATTTCTAAACAAAATGAAACAAAACAGTCTCACATTAAAAACACACTTGCCACGAGAAACAGTAAACTTTTCCTCCTTTAAAATTTAATTTTCTGAAAATGCATCTGGCAACCTATTGAAGTACAAGAGATGTGCTGAGATTCTTACTCATATAGCATATATTGAAATACTAATTATTACCCTTACGAAGGGTACAAAAATTCAAAAGGCAAATGTATAACACATTTGGAAAGAGACTGGGACAGCCCACTGGACCTAAGTGTCCCTTTTGAGGTTAGCCCAGAAGTACTGTCTAAGGAAGTAAATTGGCAAAGTCACGTAGAAGACAAATGAAGGCTGTGGGAATCAAAGCAGGTACTACAAGAAGCAGCCCTTTAATAGCTTGGAGCCATACCTGCACAAAGTGCTAGACATCGTAGCCCAAAAAGCGCATTTCATGCCTGTGTACCTGCAAAACAAGCCAAATTAAAACTATATTCATGGTTAAAATATTAACATTAATTTTATATTTCAGGCTGTTCAATTTATTCATGGATAAATAATAAACACAATGTCAGCATTTAACTGATTGTGGAAACCAAATATCACATCCAAACATTGCTCATATGATGATGCTCCTTTTTACTATAATCAATTTCCTTCCTTACACCATAACTACTGTTGTTCACAGGTAGTTATTAGGCTTATAGTTCAGGGGTCCAGTGAGCATCCTAGCCCAAATTTGCAGTTACTTCAAAGCACCGCATGATTAAGTGACTTGTTCAAGAACAGGGCATAAATATGAAGCAAAGTAAGAGATGATCTGTAAAACTGGAGATGGATAAGAGCAGAGTGCTCTAAATCACAGTTTTAAATGAGTAGCAGGTTTCACATCACCATGTATTTTGTGAACCACAGAATGTATGGAACTCTAATGACTGACAGCAACTGACCATAATCATCAGTGATTTACCAAAAGAAAACTCAAAAAGTTAAAAGAGGTCTGGCAGTTTGTGTGGAGGATTAAGGCTTTTGCCACACACACACACACACACACACACACCTAGCTGTCAGAGTATCTCATTTGGGTTCAGTATACAGAAAATCTTGTATTGCTGCATCTAAAGAAAAATACTCCTGCTGCACCTCTGTTCTCTGATTCATTAAAAAATACTGCAGCACTAGTTCAGAAACTCATGCCAAAGAGAGACAGAGACATGAACTGTTAAAGAGCTGTAGCACCAATGCTAGATGTCTTGCATTGGCTGTACACAACAGCTGAACCAGGAGCTATTAAGCAGCTCCCAGTAAGAAAATAGTTTTGATGAGTTTTATTTTTGTAGGACATTATTTTTTTAAAGGGTTCATATGCCCTGGTTGGGCCCCCTAACCAGCACCAGATACTGACATGTAATATATTCCATGCTTGCTACCAGTCCATGATTTTGCAGAACATCCCTGTTTCTTCCTGATATTGAGCCATCTCTTTCAAACCTCTTTACCATTATTATTTTGGAGGAATGTTCCAGTTTTCAGGCTTGAGTTAACCCAGTACATGATTTACCTATTTTAGGATGAATGTCCCTATTTTTAGGCTTGATTTAGCACTTCACACAATTTTCTGTATCCCCTTCATCACATGTGATTTTTGATTCTGTTTAATATATTGAAAACCACACTACATGACCAACATTTTAGTGGCTCAAATAATTTTAAGAAGGAGGACACTCATTAATCATCTCCTTTTTCCAGAAGCAAAAATAAATGACCTCGTGTGGTAAAATTTTGCAAAACAGTTCATTAAAGTCTATGGATTTTACACTGTTTCTGATAATGTGCATATACTTTCATAGGTTCATAAGTGTGTACTAGGCTCGTGGCCCTGGAACCTTTACAAGCCTAGCCCATAGTATTACCCTGGCATCATGCCACCCGGCCTTAGTTCCCAGTGCCTCTGTCGAGTAAAGCCACTGGAGTGATCCCTGAGGGTGAATTTTCTATTGCCCATCCACTCATCAAGATTTTTCTTGAAGTGGACCAGTGAGGTGCTCTGCTTGACATGAATGGGAATTCTATCCATAGCATGGGCAATCTCTGGGTTATAAACCTTCCCTCCAGTATGTTTTGTTGATTGTGGTACTGAGGATGAGGTCTCTGGAGCGTGTGGTGTGGAGGGATTGAGATTTCTTTAGATGAAGCATTCCTAACAGAGCTGGGTCAGACATGGCTTTGTAAGTCAAACAGAGATTGCCTCTAAGTAGGCAATATGAGACAAAGAATAGTTGGAGTTTTTTAAGTCTGTCCATATAGGACAAATGTTTAAGGCCTAGGATCCTCTTTCTGAGGTACTTTTGCGGTCTCTCCAGTTGTTGCAGGTGTTTAGTGAGGTACATGCTAAATGGGGCATT
This sequence comes from Protopterus annectens, assembly GCF_019279795.1. Classification (NCBI taxonomy): domain Eukaryota; kingdom Metazoa; phylum Chordata; order Ceratodontiformes; family Protopteridae; genus Protopterus; species Protopterus annectens. The sequence continues at coordinate 26,292,525 of NC_056745.1, forward strand.
GTACTCAATGATTGGCCTAATGAGGGAAGAGTAGAGGGAGACAATGACCTCTTTCTTCCTTCCTGGATGCAAAACCCTTAGTAATGAGATGTGCCACATAGAAGGACTTTCTGACCACAGTGGCAATGTGGTGGTCAAAAGAGAGATTGCTGGCAACCTGTGTTCCCGGATCTCTTATAACACCTTCTGTGTTCAGTGGACTACCTTTGATGTGGTAATTCATAGGACTGGGTTTTTCCCAAAAGAGATGATAACACATTTTTTTGGCATTGAGCTTAAAGCCATGGTTCTGACACCAGTCATTTGTCTCAGTGAGGCCTTTCTGTAGGAACAGCGTCACTTGGGGAGTGAATAATAGCTCCTAACTTGCAATCATCTACAAACTTTATCAGCCAGGGTCCCTTCGTGTTGGCCTGCACTTCAGAGAAGTAGATACCAAACAGGAGAGGACTGAGGACTGAACCCTGTGGGACTCCACTCACAACTATTCAAGTACTTTTACACTGTGGGTTCTACCTGCGAGCCACTTTGAAGCCCACCTAATGATATAGGGGTTGATGCCTAGCTTACTGAGTTTTTCTATGATTCCTGAGTGGGAATGGTATCAAAGGCCTTGGCCAGATCAATGTAGGCTGTATGAACTACCGTGCTTCATCCACAGCTTTGGTGACTGACTCAAAGAAGTTGACCAAGTTGGGCAGGCATGATCTACCCTTCACAAAACCAAATGTGGGATCCAGAGTTTGGAGATTCCCTATATCCTTGTTATTAGGTCCATGATGATGCATTCCATAGCTTTGCATATCAGACTTGTCAGGCTAATGGGGCAATAGTTCCCAGGGTCTGTAGTCACTCCTCCTTTGTGGAGAGGGATGACTGTAGCAGTCTGCCATTTGGTAGGGACAAAGCATGAGGTGAGGCTGTGATTGAAAAGGACACACAGGTGAGGTGACAGTTCACTCTGTAGTTCATGTAGAACACAGCTAGGGATATTGTCAGGTCCCATAGAAGCTGTATTCCACACCTTGGACAGTGCTGTTTTAACCTGTGCAGCAGTAATACTGGGTGCCTGGCAATCTACTGGTATTGTGACTGGTCCATTGGGGGAGAGGGATAAAGTTGGCCCTGAATCTGTCGGCCAGTATATTGGCAATATCTGTTGGCTCGGTATAGGAGGTACTATTGTGCAGTAACTCAGAGCAAATCTGGGTATTGCTGTGAAGATTCTTTACATAACTATAGAAGGCCTCGTGGTTGTCTTTACTATCTGCTGCAATTCTGTTTTCATCGCTAGCTTTAGAGGATTTGATGAGGGATCTCAACTTTTTGTTGAGACTGATAAGGGAATTTTTCCAGTCTTGGGACTTCACCTTATTCTGCATCAGTTTCCTCCTTCTGTTGTAGAGTTTGTTTATGGCAGGGGGACCACCAAATTGGCTTCCTTTTTTTGGAGGAGAGCATCTTGGTTCTATTGGGAATGGTGAGATCTATGCATTTGTGTACTTGTTTGTACAGTGCATTGGTGCATGATTCAGTGGTCATGCAACTATTCTCCATTTGCATGGGTGCCATGAAGTTAGCCACCTCTGTTTTTAGGATCCCAAAGTTAGCTTTGGAGAAGTTTTTCATGGTAGTTACCTTTGCAGGGAGGGGGTGGGAGGGATGTGGATTTCCAAGGTGATTAGTTTGTGGTTGGATCTAACCAGGGAGGAGTTGACTATTGGTGTAGCGCAACATTCGCCCATGTTAGTAATGACCAGGACAAGAATGTTGCTACCTCTAGTGGGGGTAAGAACGAGCATGTCCAGGGCATTGGAATTAATGAATTCCAGGAAATGTTGGGCTAGTGTATTGGTACATGAGTAGTTTTCCCTGTTAATGGAGGGATAGTTGAAGTCGCCTGGTATGAGAGTGTTAGGCTGGACCCTAATATTCTTCAGGGTGCTTAGGAACATGGAGTATGAGTCTTGGGACATGGTTGGAGAAACTATAGCAGGCTACAACCTGCATCGCTGTCTTACCCAATGTTAGTTGCCCTTGAAGTATCTCAGATGCGTTATGTTGAGCAACCAGTCTGCAGGTGTGCACATCCTTTATGAATATGTAAACACCACCTCCTTTGGAGCTTCGGTCCAAGTTCTGGGTCCGAAAGGTGTGGAATGAGTTATAGCCTGGTAGTGCAGGGGTGCTTTCTGCTGTCTTGAACCAGGTCTCTGTTATTGCACAAATGTCAATGTTCTCCATTTTCAGGGGTGCTTTGAGTGAGTGCAATTTGAGATTCAGACTTCTATCATTTAGCAGCATGACCCTCAGATTGTATTTGTTTGTAGCTGTTACAGCGGTAATTTTGTCTTTGGAACACTGCCTAAGAAAGGCACTATAGGGGTGGCAAGAGCCTTGGCCAGTATCTGGAAGCCCAGGTGCGACAGATTAAGACCATCTCTGGCAATGCATCAAGGTCTGTCAATCATGTCATCCCAGGCAGACAGATACTGGATCCCCTTAGAATGACACCAGAAACTTAGCCAGTTGTTGAAATCAATCATTTTCTGCTTGTACTGTGGTATCATTCTGGGTGATGGTAGGATGCTGCTCAAGGCTAGGGTCATACACGCCTGGGTTACATAATCTGAGAACTCCTCCATGTCTCTTTTCATGTAGTCCAGGAAGGTACGTCTCAGGTCATTCACACCCACACGTACAATGACAGTGTCATGTTTGTACCTGCTGTTGAGGGACCTGTGTGCCTGCATTATATGGTGGATCCTGGTCCCTGACAGGCAGCTGACTGTTACTGTCTCCATATTCAACCTAGTGTGTGGGACATCAGTGTGCCTCACTATTGAGTTGCCTATGACCACTGTGTTGGGCATGCTGTTTTGCCTTAGGGACTTTGGTTGAGTGGCACACTGTTTAGGAGAGTTATGTGTCTTGATTAGTGTTGTGTTGTGATGGTCAAGTGTGTTTCTGCCTTGGATGTTTCTGCTGTTTGGGTAGATTTTTACTGAGAACCTCCATGAAGGTGGGTGTGTAGTTTGTGTTTTTATGTGAAGGCAGTGCTGGTGTGTGTTTTGGAAGGCTATGCATTCCATGTGGTGTGGTGCAAGTGTTAACCTTCTCCTCTTGACCAACTATTCCGGTCTTGGCTGGACAGTGCGTGGCTTATAATTTGGATATATAAGTGCATCTCTCACAAGTCTTGAGTGTTGGGAGGTAAGAGGTTGTCAATGTACATGAGGCAGTTACTACATTGCCTCAGGATTCCCTAGTTCACCAGGTTAATAGGAGAAAGCACAGGGAATTGACCTTTAGCTAAGAATGCAGCATCCATGGGACCAGATGACATCCCAGGCTGTGTACTACATGAACTACAAAATGAACTGGCACCTCACCTAAGTGTCATGTTTAACCATAGCCTCACCTCAGGCTTCGTGCCCACTGAGTGGCACACAGCTACAGTTATCCCGCTCCACAAGGGAGGATCTGCCTTGGATCCTGGGAACTACCTGTCTTATACAACTGGTACAGTGAATTATCTTCTGTTTAAACTGTGAGCTTTGGCTGGTTAAGACCTGCATGATATCAACCTGAACACATAAGTGTAGCTAAGTAACTTTTATCTGCACTTTTTAAAGTAATTTGTTTGTGTTGCATTGAGCAATATCTAGCTAGAAGTTGACTGTTTTTTCAGTAGGTCCCCACACACACTCCCTGTTTATTCTTGGTGTTAATCTTGGTGGCTTTGAAACTGCCTGCCCCTCTTGTAAATTTGCACTTGGATACTCCTCCTGGGCCCATCTCATTTGCTCACTCAAAAAAAAACCGTATCCGCTTTTACTGTATTTGTGTTTCTTCCTACTTTATTTTGCTTTTGCGTCATCTTAAAAGTACTCAATTGTATTTATTACTGCTTGGTGTAACTCACCCTAAGCCCTTTGGTTTAAGCACATGGGCTTCAGACCAGTTGTTTTACATTGAGAAGGTTTGTGCTCTACACTGTAGTGGCAGGACAGGTAGCTTACATCCTTCTAAGTTGGGAACTGCTGATTGAGGGCTCAGTGTTTGTTATTCTAAAAGTGTATTAATTCTGGTTTAAGCACTTGGGCTTCAGGCCAGTTATTTTACATTAAGAGGGTTTGTGGTCTGCACTCTTGTGGGAGGAGAGGCTGGACTCTGCCCTTCTGAGCTGGGAATTTCTGGTTAAAGGTTTATAGTGCCTGCATATTTGTACTGCTTCTTACTAAATTGGTACACCTTGTTTGCTGTAGCATAGACTAGATCCAGGCCTGCTGAATCTAGTTTTGTTTGTTTAACTTGAGCACTAATCCAGGCATTCTTTAAAGTATTCAATTGTATTTATTACTGCTTGGTAGTAACTTGATTAAAGTGTAGCTATCATTCAAAGTCTTTTGGATTAAGCACTTGGGCTCAGACAAGTTGTTTTACATTAGGAAGGTTTGTGGCCTGCACTGTGGTGGCAGGACAGGTAGCTTACATCCTTCTAAGTTGGGAACTGTTGATTGAGGGCTCAGTGTCTGTTATTCTAAAAGTGTATTAGTTCTGGTTTAAGCACTTGGGCTTCAGGCCAGCTATTTTACATTAAGAAGGTTTGTGGTCTGCACTCTTGTGGGAGAAGAGGCTGGACTCTGCCCTTCTGAGCTGGGAATTTCTGGTTAGAGGCTTATAGTGCCTGCATATTTGAACTGTTTCTTACTAAATTGGTACACCTTGTTTGCTGTAGCAAAGATTAGATCCAGGTCTGCTGAATCTAGTTTTGTTTGTATGCTTGTTTGCTTGTTATTTCCCTGAAATGCTAATTCCATCTAAAACATGGCTGTTCAGCGCTTCTGTGGATGCCTAGTGACATCTGCATTGCTTACTGTACTTATTTCCTTGTTTCACTTGAAAGAAAGTTACTGTTTGTCATTTTTGCATTTAAGTTACCTGTAACACATTGCATTTAAGTTACCTGGCACTTGCTCACTAAAGCAATTATATAAGTCAGCACTAAAAAATTAAAAGCACTACACCCTCACAAACTCCCCTTGAGTACCTTGTTCCCCATTGGCCCTTTTTTCAATTATAAAGGAATTCCCAATACTATTCTAGCATGTCCATAGGTCAGTTGTCAATCTCCTCTCTGGTCCAGCTGGTGAATATGGGAATCTTGAGGCAATGTTACAACTGTCTCATGTACACAGACAACCCTCTCCTCCTCCCAACAAATTCTAACACATGTGAGAGATGCAACCATATAGCCAAACTGGAGGCTAAGCTCTCTCAACTCAGTACTGGCGAAACCTGTCAGGAGGAGAAGGAAACCACACTCACTACAATTCCAGTCTCACATAGACCTACCACGACAGCAAACCAAACACATAAACACACAAAAACATACTCGGAGGCTCTAAATAAAAATCTGCCTAAGCAGCAGAGACCTCCAAACAGACACTCAAGCAACCGCTACCCCAAAACAAAACACGTGCAACACATAGCTCACAAAGCCAGTGTGCCGAACAGTCACAGCCCTTAAGGCTAAACAACACACCTGATACACTTGTAATAGGTGACTCTATTGTCAGGCACACTGACATCCCGCTCACCAGGCTGAACAAGGAGAAGGTCATGGTGAGCTGCCTGTCGGGCGCTAGGATCCACCACATAACACAAGCACTCAGGTCACTCCAAGGCAAGTACAAATATGACTCAGTCATTGTCCATGCTGGTATGAATGACCTGAGACGTACCTCCCTGGACTACATGAAAAGAGACATAGAGGAGCTCTCTGAGCATGTGGCCCAGGCCGGTATGACCCTGACCTTGAGTAGCATCTTACCCTCACCAAGAATGATGCTACAATATGAAGACAAGATGATCAATTTCAACAATTGGCTTAAGTACTGGTGTCATTCAAAGGGGATCCAATGCCTGTCAGCCTGGGATGACATGCTCGACAGGCCACGATGCTTTGCTAGGGACGGCTTGCACCTGTCACCCCTGGGCTTTCGGATATTGGCAAAGGCTCTTGCTACCCCCATAGTGCCTTTTTTAGGCAAGGCTCAAAAGACAAACCCACCTCCATAGGTATCACAAGGGATAAGAAACTATGAGTAATGCTACTCAATGCCAGAAGTCTAAACCTCAAGATGCATGCACTCGAAACTCTCCTTAGCATGGAGAACATCGATATTTTTGCAGTAACAGAAACCTGGTTCAAGGCTCATGAGAGCACCCCAGCAGTACCAGGTTATACCTCATGCCATGCTTTTCGGCCCCAAAACTTGGACCAAACCAGAAAAGAAGGGGGAGTATCAATATTCGTCAAAGATACCCACACCTCCAGGTTGGTGGCACTGCACGAAGCATCAGAGACTATCCATGTGCAATTAACAGTGGGTAAAACTGCCTTCCAGTTTATAGCCTGCTACAGACCACCCTCCCAAACCCAGGAACCCCACTCGGCCTTCCTGAGAACACTGGAAAATATGAAGGTCTCTCCAAACACCATTATATTGGGTGACTTCAACTACCCAAACATAGACTGGGAGCATTACTCTAGCTCCAACACCCTAGCTCAAAGGTTCCTAGAAGAATTTATAAACTCAAATGCTATGGAATAACTTGTTACCACTCCCACAAGAGGGAAAACATACTGGACCTGATCATCACCAACATGGGGACTCTATGCTCCAGACCAGAAGTGTATTCCTCACTGGTAAGATCAGACCATAAACTAATCACATTGGATATTCACATCCCGACCTCACCCCCTGCCCAGAAAACCACAGTGAAAAACTTCTCTAAAGCAAATTTCACACTACTCAAAACCAAGGTGGAATCCTTCAAAACCCCGGGCCTGTGGAAAATACGGCCTAGACCGCAGAATCCTTTATAAACGCATTCTATGAACACCTTCAGGAATGCTGCCTGTCGGGCGCTAGGATCCACCACATAACACAAGCACTCAGGTCACTCCAAGGCAAGTACAAATATGACTCAGTCATTGTCCATGCTGGTATGAATGACCTGAGACGTACCTCCCTGGACTACATGAAAAGAGACATAGAGGAGCTCTCTGAGCATGTGGCCCAGGCCGGTATGACCCTGACCTTGAGTAGCATCTTACCCTCACCAAGAATGATGCTACAATATGAAGACAAGATGATCAATTTCAACAATTGGCTTAAGTATTGGTGTCATTCAAAGGGGATCCAATGCCTGTCAGCCAGGGATGACATGCTCGACATGCCACGATGCTTTGCTAGGGACGGCTTGCACCTGTCACCTCTGGGCTTTCGGATATTGGCAAAGGCTCTTGCTACCCCCATAGTGCCTTTTTTAGGCAAGGCTCAAAAGACAAACCCACCTCCATAGGTATCACAAGGGATAAGAAACTATGAGTAATGCTACTCAATGCCAGAAGTCTAAACCTCAAGATGCATGCACTCGAAACTCTCCTTAGCATGGAGAACATTGATATTTTTGCAGTAACAGAAACCTGGTTCAAGGCTCACGAGAGCACCCCAGCAGTACCAGGTTATACCTCATGCCATGCTTTTCGGCCCCAAAACTTGGACCAAACCAGAAAAGGAGGGGGAGTATCAATATTCGTCAAAGATACCCACACCTCCAGGTTGGTGGCACAGCACGAAGCATCAGAGACTATCCATGTGCAACTAACAGTGGGTAAAACTGCCTTCCAGTTTATAGCCTGCTACAGACCACCCTCCCAAACCCAGGAACCCCACTCGGCCTTCCTGAGAACACTGGAAAATATGAAGGTCTCTCCAAACACCATTATATTGGGTGACTTCAACTACCCAAACATAGACTGGGAGCATTACTCTAGCTCCAACACCCTAGCTCAAAGGTTCCTAGAAGAATTTATAAACTCAAATGCTATGGAATAACTTGTTACCACTCCCACAAGAGGGGAAAACATACTGGACCTGATCATCACCAACATGGGGACTCTATGCTCCAGACCAGAAGTGTATTCCTCACTGGTAAGATCAGACCATAAACTAATCACATTGGATATTCACATCCCGACCTCACCCCCTGCCCAGAAAACCACAGTGAAAAACTTCTCTAAAGCAAATTTCACACTACTCAAAACCAAGGTGGAATCCTTCAAAACCCCGGGCCTGTGGAAAATACGGCCCAGACCGCAGAATCCTTTATAAACGCATTCTATGAACACCTTCAGGAATACATGGATCATGCAATCCCAAATAAAACCAAGACCCAATCCTCCAGAGGCAGACGTCCTGTCTGGTGGACCCCAGTCATAAACAAACTATACAATAGAAGGAAGAAGCTACTACATGATAGAGCAAAATCCCAAAAAGGGAAGGCATCTCTGATCAGTGTTAGCAAAAAACTACGGGCACTCATAAAATCGTCTAATGCCAGCTTCGAGAAAAAAATTGCACAGGACACTAAGGATAATCACAAGGCTTTCTTTAGTTATGTTAGGAACCTGGGTGGGAATTCCCAGATATGCTCAGAATTAGTCCAAAATGACAAAAAATACACCAAACCCACAGACATTGCCAACATCCTAGCTGACAGGTTCAGCACAAACTCCCCCCCTCCCCACCAAAAGGGCAAATATCTATCCCAGCAGAGTGCTGCCCCCCTGACATCTCAGATGCTCAGGTAAGAGCCACCCTCTCCAAAGCAAAAAACACAGCATCAATGGGATCAGATGGTGTCCCTGGCTGTGTCCTACATGAACTCCAAGAAGAGCTAAACCCAGACATAAATCTACTGTTCAGTCTCAGCCTTACCACAGGATATGTACCCAAAGAGTGGCGTACAGCAACAGTGGTCCCTCTCCACAAAGGTGGTGCCTCAACAGATCCTGGAAACTATCGCCCCATAAGCCTGAGTAGCTTGGTCTGCAAAGCTATGGAAAGGATCATCATGGACCTCATAAAAAAAGATATTGGGGATCTACAGACACTGGATCCTACCAAGTTCGGCTTTGTTAAGGGCAGATCCTGCCTCTTAAACCTGCTCGATTTCTTTGAAACAGTCACCAAGGCCATTGACGAGGGGAAGGTGGTCCACACAGTCTACCTGGACCTCGCAAAAGCCTTCGATACAATATCCCACTCGGGCATTATAGATAAGCTCACCAGCTTAAATATAAACCCCTATGTCACTAGATAGGTTGCAAACTGGCTCAAGGACAGAACCCACATGGTTAGAATTGCTGGAGCCATGTCAGACTCCAAACCAGTTACAAGTGGCATCCCACAAGGCTCAGTCCTGGGACCTCTCCTGTTCGGTATATATTTCTCGGAGGTACAGGCCAACACGGAAGGACTGTGGCTGACAAAGTTTGCAGATGACTGCAAACTGGGTGCTATAATCGACTCTCCAGCCGACACAAGCATCCTCCAAAAGGGTCTCATAGAAACAGACAACTGGTGCCAGAGCCATGGCTTCAAGCTAAATGCCAAAAAGTGTATAGTCATCTCCTTTGGCAAAAACAAAGTGCCCACAAATTACCACATAGGTGGTAATCCATTAAGTACAGAAGAAGTAATTAGGGACTTGGGGACCCAAGTTGATAGCAATCTCTCATTTGACAACCACGTGGCCAAAGTGGTTAGAAAAACATTTTATATAGCCCACCTAATCATGAAGGGATTCACATCTAGATAAGGGGAGGTCATCGTGCCTCTTTACTCATCCCTCACCAGGCCCATAATTGAGTACAATTCCCCTTTTGGGATGTACCTTACCAGACACCTGCAGCAACTGGAAAGACCCCAAAAGTACCTCACCAAGAGGATCAAAGGGCTCAAACAGATGCCATATGCTGCCCAGTTAAAGAAACTCCAGCTCTACTCAGTGGCATACCGCCTGCTCAGAGGCGATCTGTGCCTGACGTATAAAGCCATGTCCAACCCGGAATTAATGGACATGCTGCACCTCAGAAAATCCAAATCCCATCGAGCTATGCACTCGAGAGACTTGAACCTCAGCACTGAAATAAATAGGACGTGCTGGAGGGACAGATTCATAACCCAGAGGCTCCCTTCACTCTGGAATAAAATCCCAGTCCAGGTTAGGCAGAGTCCCTCATTGACTCTCTTCAAGAGGAATCTTGATGAGTGGATGGGAGATCATAGGTTTACCCTGGGTATCACTTCTGTGTCACTGTTAGACAGAGGCACAGTATACTAACCTCGAAAAAGGGCATAGCAAAATTAATTTAAAATCGGTGGCGAAAGCCAAACACACTCTAGCTAGGCTTATAAATGCCCTAGGGCAGATAGCCTAGTATGAACCTATGAACCTATGAACCTATAATCAGTCTGACAAGCCTGATCTGCAAGGGCATTGAACACATTATCATGGAACTTATAAACAAAGACATTGCAACCTTCAAACACTGGACCCCACCCAGTTTGGGTTTGTGAAGGGCCGATCTTGTCTCCTGAATCTGATTGACTTCTTCAAATCAGTCTCCAGAGCTGTGGACAAGAGTAAGGTGGTCCACATAGCCTATCTGGACCTCGCCAAGGCCTTTGACACCACCCCCCACTCTGGAATCATAGATAAACTTACTAAGCTGGCATAAATCCCTACGTCACTCGATGGGTTGCTAACTGGCAGAACCCAGACTGTAAAAGTAGCCAACTCCAAATCTAGCTCCAGACAAGTGACAAGTGGAGTACCTCAGTGTTCAGTCCTGGGACCACTCTTGCTTGGCATCTACTTCTCTGAAGTACAGGCCAACACTAAGGGACTCTGGCTAAGAAAGTTTGCAGATGACTGCAAACTGGGAGCCATTATTGAATCCACAAATTATGTGGATATTCTACAAAAGGGCCTTACAGAAACTGATGCCTGGTGCCAGAGCCATGGGCTCAAGCTTAATGCCAAGAAATGTATAGTTATCCCCTTTGGAAAAAAATATGTATCCATGAATTACCACATAGGTGGCAGGACACTAAACATCGAAAGTGTGATGAGAGACTTAGGGACACAGGTGGACAGTGGTCTCACTTTTGATAACCACATCACTGCAACAGTCAGGAAATCCTTCTATGTGGCACACCTCATCACTAAGGCTTTTCATCCAGAAAAAAGGAGGTCATTGTCCCACTGTACTCATCCCTCATTAGACCCATTATAGAGTATAATGCCCCATTTGTTATGTACCTCACAAGACATCTGCAACAGCTGGAAAGGGCACAGAAATGCCTCACTAAAAGAATCACAGGCCTAAAGCAGATGCCATATGCTGACCGTCTAAAAAAACTCCAGCTATACTCTGTGGCATATCGTCTACTCAGAGGCGATCTCTGCTTAACATACAAGGCCATGTCAAACCCTGAGCTGTTAGACATGCTCCACTTAAAGAAATCCCAATCCCTTAGAGTCACATGCTCCAGGGATCTAAACCTTGTCATCACAATGAACAAAACATGCTGGTGGGATAGGTTCCTGACCCAGAGACTCCTCATACTCTGGAATAGACTGCCCATACATGTCAAGCAAAGTGCCTCATTGGCCCTCTTCAAAAGGAACCTTGATGATGGATGGGAGATAGGAAATTCACCCCGGGGATCATGTCAGTCGCCCTGTTAGACAGGGATCCAGCGAAGTAGATATTGTGGGAAGAAATATCCAGGGAAATGTTATGGCTAGGCTTGCATAGGCCCTAGGGCCGATAGCCTAGTACCAACCTATGAACCTATGAACCTATATGCCTGGAGGGGTTGGCATTCGTAATAAGTACTGGAGCTGTTTCCTTGTAGAATGTTTAGTGCTGGTAGCACTTTTGTGTGCTACAATAATTGCTACAAGAAGTCTGGTAAAGTGTTAGACTAATAAGCTAGTAAAACTGCAGGAGAGGAGATAACTAGCAGATCTAAGGGAAAAATTGAAGAGCAGACTTTGAAACTGCTCAGAAGCTTGCAAACAGTCCTGGATACAGCAAATCTGTATCTGGACTAGCCTTGTTACAGAAAAAGTGGGAAGCAAGTGCAAACATGGGCTTTTAATCCAGAAAGTTGAAAGAGATGGAAAAACTGACAAGCGGCTAATAAACTAAAAGGTCTGGGCCAGGTACCACTCTTCTTGTGGTAGAAAGGTTACCTAATGCTACCACTCCCACTGATAAACTAGAAGGCTTCCCCTCCAACACAGAAAGACGTGAGGGGGTTCAGAAGCTTACAAACAATCCTAGATACAGCAAATCTGTATCTATTAGACTAGGTACAGGAAAGGTGGGAAACAAGCACAAATGTTGGCTTTTAAACCAGAAGTTGAAAGAGATGAAAAATTGCCCAAACAGCCAATAAACTACAATTTCTGGACCAAAAACCACTCCTCTTGTGGTAGATAGGCTACCTAGTGCTTACCACTCACACTGATAAGCTATAAGGCTTCCCTCCAACACAGAAAGGCTTGGGGGCTCAGAAGCTTACAAACAGTCCTGGATACAGCAAATATGTATCTGAACTACACTAGTTATAGGAAAGGTAGGAAACAAGTGCAAACATGGGCCTTTAAACCAGAAGTTGAAAGAAATGGAAAAACTGCCCAAACGACCAATAAACTACAATTTCTGGACCAGCAACCACTCCTCTTGTGATAGATAGGCTACTTAGTGCTTACCACTCTCACTGATAAACTATAAGGCTTCTCTCCAACACAGAAAGGCTTGGGGACTCAGAAGCTTACATACAGTCCTGGATACAGCAAACCTGCATCCAGACTAGACTAGTTACAGGAAAGGTAAGAAACAAGCTTAGAATTTTTTTTTTACAGGAAAGCAGTTAAAACAGAACTAAAAACAATTCAGGTGCAGTGCAAGCTAGCACACTTGACTGTGTAGCAGTATTAAAGCAAATACAGTCTGAGAGTCATGTTGCTCAATGCTAGAAGTCTAAATCTCAAAATGCACTCACTGGAAGCACTCCTTAAAATGGAGAACATCGTCATTTGTGCTGTAACAGAGACCTGGTTCAAGGCGGCAGAAAGCACCCCTGCACTACCAGGCCATAACTCATTCCACACCTTTCGGCACCAGAACTTGGATGAAGCTCCAAAGGCAGTGGTGTTTCCATATTCATAAAGGATGTGCACACCTCCAGACTGGTTGCCCAACATAATGCATCTGAGATACTTCAGGTGCAGCTAACACTGGGTAAGACAGCAATTCAGATCGTAGCCTGCTATAGGTCCCCAACCATGTCATAAGACTCACACTCCACATTCCTAAACACCCTGGAAAATATTAGGGTCCAACCTAACACTCTCATACTGAGTAACTTCAACTACCCCTCCATTAACTGGGAAAACTACTCATGTGCCAATACACTTCCCAATGCTTTCTGGAATTCATTATTTCCAAAGCTCTGGACCAGCTCATTCTTACCCCCACTAGAGGTAGCAACATCCTTGACCTAGTCATGACTAACATGGGCGACTGTTGCTCTACAGCAATAGTCAACTCCTCCCTGGTTAGATCCGACCACAAACTAATCACTTTGGAAATCCACAGCCCCCCCCCACCACAAAGGTAGCAACCATGAAAAAATTCTCCAAAGCTATCTTTGGGCTCCTAAAAACAGAGGTGGCTAACTTCACGTCACTCATGCAAATGGAGAATAGTTGCATGACCACCGAATCATACACCAATACGCTGTACGAACACGTACACAAATGTATGGATTTCACCATACCCAATAGAACTAAAAACGCTCTCCTCAAAAAAAGGAAGCCAATTTAGTGGTCCCCTGCTATAAACAAACTCTACAACAGAAGGAGGAATTTGATGCGGAATAAGGTGAAGTCCCAAGACTGGAAAAACTCCCCTATCAGCCTCATTTAAAGGTTGCTAGCTATGAAAACAGAATTGCAGCAGATAGTAAAGACAACCACAAGGCCTTCTATAGTTATGTAAAGAATCTCCACGGCAATACCCAGATTTGCTCTGAACTACTGCACAATGGTACCTCCTATACCGAGCCAACAGATATTGCCAATATACTGGCCAACAGATTCAGTGCTAAGTTTACCCCTCCCCCACATAGGACCGATCAGAATACCAGTAGATTGCCAGGCACCCTGCATTATTGCTGCACAGGTTAAAACAGCACTGTCCATGGCCAAGAATACAGCTTCTGTGGGACCTGAAAATATCCCTGGTTGTGCTTTACATGCACTACAGAGTGAACTGGCACCTCACTTGTGTGCCCTGTTCAATCACAGTCTCACCTCAGGCTTTGTCCATACCGAGTGGTGCACTGCTACAGTCATCCCTCTCCACATAGGAGGAATTACTACAGACCCCGGGAATTATCGCCCAATTAGCCTGATGAGTTGGATATGCAAAGCTATGGAATGCATCATCTTGGACCTAATAAACAAGGATATAGGGAATCTCCAAACTCTGGATCCTACACAGTTTAGTTTTGTGAAGGGTAGATCATGCCTGCACAACTTGGTCGACTTCTTTGAGTCAGTCACCAGAGCTGTAGATGAAGGCAAAGTGGTTCATACAGCCTACCTTGATCTGGCCAAGGCCATTGATACTATTCCCCACTCAGGAATCACAGAAAAACTCACTAAGCTAGGCATCAACCCCTATATCACTAGGTGGGTTGCAAACTGGCTCACAGATGGAAAGCACAGTGTGAAAGTAGCTGACTCCAATTCAGACTGCCTATCAGCCACGAGTGGAGTCCCACAGGGTTCAGTCCTGGTTCCTCTCCTGTTTGGTATCTACTTCTCTGAAGTCCAGGCCAACACAAAGGTACTCTGGCTGACAAAGTTCACAGACAATTGCAAGTTGGGAGCTATTATTAACTCCCCAAATGGTGCTGGCATCCTACAGAAAGGCCTCAATGACACCGACTGGTGTCAGAACCGTGGCCTTAAGCTCATTGCCAAAAAATGTGTCGTAATCCCCCTTGGGAAAAAACTGGTTCCCTTGAATTACCACATTGATGGTAGTCTACTGAACACAGAAGGCATTATAAGAGATCTGGGAACCCAGATTGACAGTAACCTCTCTTTTTACCACCACATTGCCACTGTGGTCAGAAAGTCGTTCTATGTGGCACATCTCATTACTAAGGGTTTTGCATCCAGGAAGAAAGAGGTCATTGTCTCCCTCTACTCTTCCCTCATTAGGCCAATCATTGAGTACAATGCCCCATTTGGCATGTACCTCACTAGACACCTGCAACAACTGGACAGGCTGCAAAAGTACCTCAGAAAGAGGATCCTAGGCCTTAAACACTTGTCCTATATGGGCAGACTCAAAAAACTCCAACTATTCTGTTTCATATCGTCTACTTAGAGGTGATCTCTGCTCTACTTACAAAGCCATGTTTGACCCAGCTTTGTTAGAAATGCTACATCTAAAGAAATACCAATCCCTCCACACCACACACTCTAGAGACCTCAGCCTCATTACCACAATCAGCAGAACATGCTGGAGGGACAGGTTCATAACCCAGAGACTGTCCATGCTATGGAATAGACTTCCCATACATGTCAAGCAGAGCACCTCACTGGCCCTCTTCAAGAAAAATCTTGATGACTGGATGGGAAATAGAAAATTCACCCTGGGGATCACTCCAGTCGCTCTACCCGACAGAGGCATTGGGAACTAAGGTTGGGTGGCATGATGCCAGGGTAATCCTATGGGCTAGGTTTGTAAAGGCTCCAGGGCCATTAACCTAATACACATCTATGAACATGAATACAGCTTAAATAAATGCAATTTATTCAAAATGTATTCTGAGCTGAATTCAATTATTGTTTTATTCTACTCTGAACAGTTAAAATGTGCCAAAAATATACTTATCAGCTGAGAAGCACACTCAGTCAGAATACAGGGAGGTTCTAGCAAAGTTTTTTTTTTTATTATTTGTAGTAAAGTGGAAAGGGAGAAAGTCAGAGAAGAAGATAATTGAAGCTTAAGAAACTAAGTGGGTTGGCCTTCTCAAATGTTCTCTCTGTACTAGACTGCGGGGAGTGTTCCAGATGAAATTTACATTAGTGGCGGGTAACTGCAAAGTCACCAAGTATAAGAACAAGATACCAACAGGGAGGGTGGTAGGTGAAACAATACAGCAACTGTATAAATAATAAGCAAATGTATAAATACAGCACAGTGCAAATTAAGTTGCAAAAAGTGTACTTATCAGTTTGGAATAGATTCCAACTCTGCTCACAGCCAGGAGATATATCAGCTTTGCACCGTTTCCATCATTTTTGTCACTGTCTGTTTTAATCGTGTTTTTAAGTAGTATTCCACATTTCTACTGAAAGCTGGTAATGTTATGCGCTATTTGGTATTCAACTGTTACGTTAATTAGATGTCCACATTTTTTACTAGATGATTCTATTTTTCAAGGACCTTTCTTTTAATTTCCAATGTCTGCAGGTTGAGAGATATGAATAACATTTTTGATTTTCTGGTAAATTAAATGGTAAATTATTGAATCCCCAAATGATGTGGATATTCTACAAAAGGGCCTTACAGAAACAGATGCTTGGTGCCAGAGTCATGGGCTCAAGCTTAATGCCAAGAAATGTATAGTTATTCCCTTTGGCATAAAACATGTACCTGTGAATTACCACATAGGTGGCAGTACACTAAACACCAAAAGTGTGATAAGCGACTTAGGGACACAGGTGGATGGTTGTCTCACCTTCAATTACCACATTGCCACAACAGTCAGGAAATCCTTCTATGTGGCACACCTCATCACTAAGGGCTTTTCATCCAGAAAAAAAGGAGGTCATTGTCGCACTGTACTCATCCCTCATTAGACCCATTATAGAGTACAATGACCCATTTGGTATGTACCTCACAAGACATCTGCAACAGCTGGAAAGGCTGCAGAAATACCTCACTAAAAGAATCACAGGCCTAACTAAACCAGTTGCCCTATGCTGACAATCTAAAAAAACTCTGGCTATACTCTGTGGCATATTGTCTACTAAGAGGCAATCTCTGCTTAACATACAAGGCCATGTCAAACCCTGAGCTGTTGGACATGCTCCACTTAAAGAAATCCCAATCCCTCAGAGCCACGTGCTCTAGGGATCTAAAACTTGTCATCACA